>NC_138148.1:9479800-9604800 GCF_964199315.1 Orbicella franksi | reverse complement strand
TCGCAGTTTTACCTCACATCAAAGGCCTAACCGAACCTCTCTGAAGACTTCTAAGAAACAATGGAATACAAGCAGACCCCTTAAGACATTACAACAAGAGTTTGTTTCTCCGAAATCAAGACCACCCGCGGAACTACAAACAAATGTCGTTTACAAGATCCCATGCGCCGATTGTCCGTGGAGTTATATCGGTGAGACTGGTAGATGTTTACAAACAAGGAAGAAAGAACATATTAGAAACACAAAAACCTTTAATATTTAAAAGGTTCCAACATTACTTCCCATGCCTGGTTGAACGACCATTCCATCGACTTTGACAATGCACGCGTGATTGACAAGGGAAATTTCCGTGTTAGAAAAACTTTGGAATCCTGGCACACAGCAATTACGAACCATGCTGACAATAATGCGAAACAATTACCAAGACAATATTCAATTTTATTTTGAACCTAAAATTAGCATTTTTTACTCGCACACAAGCATTTCTATTGTTTTTATTATAATTTTGTTTTTTTTTCACACTTTTCTTAGTATATATTTTAACGTTCGCGCTTTCTATCTATTACTCGTTAAAGACTACAGACTGGTAGTCGAAAGCTCGTTTTTAAACAAATTTTTAACCAGAAATCGTTTCTCTATTTTTCCAAAATATGAATAGTTCAAGAGAATTTTAGTAATATTCAAATCGAGCCTCCATCAATGCAAGTTCCCTTTTCTAGTGACTTGATGGGTTTAAATCTCTTCCAGCGATAGAGAAACCACTAACAACACAGCGCATGCAACCAGCAGGATCCCGCTGATCGCCGTAGCTGAGCCAGCGTTACACAGGTCGTGCGGAGTGTAGCAATGAACCTCGCAATAGGCTTTATGAGCCTCGGCAGCTTTACATACTGGGTTCATGAGAAGACACAAGTGATGTCTACTGTAAGTATCTCCTCCCGCGGAGATTTTTGTTTTGCGGTTGTTGCAGGCGTTATAATCTTGTTAAAGCGGTTTCAGCGACTGTCATCTCACGTATCTTCGGCATCTGGAAAGTGTTGTTATTTGAACTAAGCATGGTTTCCCGTGACGGAGAAACAGGTTTTACATTTCACCTCGTGACCTGCAGCCTCGACCTTAAAGCGAGTTCACGGTTGACCTTCGATCGAAGAATGTGCTAAGGAAGGGATTTTATCTTTTCGCTCGCGGCATCAATCCAGATTTTACTTCGAAAAAAACTCGGTGTGTTCTAAACGAATGTGATTGCATCTTAAGTCCGATAAAGATTTTTTTTAAGAAAAGAGCGGTGGTAGCAAGTTTTCAGACGAATTTGCACGAGTGGAAATTGGATCCTGCCTTGCCGATTGCTCCAGTTATCGTGGCAAAGCTTTGGAATTAAAGTGGTGGCTTCTTCATTTGGTTTGCTGGCCATGTTGTCACGCCAACATCTTGCCAAGAGCGCACTTCAAAAGAATACCCTGAACGACCTGGATTTAATTTGCTCACAGTTCGAAAAGGACATGGTCAAGAACAGGGGTAAGTTTGCGAACAATGTTTTTTGAGTTTAGCTGGAGGGGAAGTACCGTAATAACTTCACTTTTAGTGGCGCTTTGATTGGCAAAGGCCATTACAGCATGACCAATGCTGACCTTGTGTTTTCGAGAGCTCAAATTCAGTTTATTTTCCCGCTTAAGGCACCTAAGTTACTTTTTTGCCAATGGGGGGCCTGGGTTGATTTTGCTGGAGTAGAGTCAGAGGGCAGCTTTGGTCAGCTAACATGTATTTTCTTTTGATTGAAAGGACGGGATGGTATCGTGGACCGCAATGACAGTCATTTTAGAAATTGTTATATTGAGTGCAATCAAGGGCAAAATAAATGAAAAATTAAGACCGCCACTCCCCCCATTTTAATGATGGAAAAATGCGAATTTATCATTGATTCGGGTGGATAGGTGGTTTTATTTCTCATTTTATTCTGTCCAAGATTTTAGTTTCCTGATGAAAATAATCAATGTGGTTGGTTCCCTAAAATAAATTATGTTGATGAAGACAATGATCATGTTAAGAGGTCACCTTGTTTAATTTGAGGGGCAAACACAGTAAAAATTGCAGTAAATGTATGGGAAAAGTTTAAAGTTTGCTGCCTAATAAGTTGAGAGTCAGTGACTTCCTGAATGTTTTATGCGTTACAAGGAACAGATACACAGCAGATCTAAAGGGTTTCCTTAGTCAAATGTGATGAAAATAGATTTCCTGTGATGCAAGGATAGGCACTTTTAAATTTTGTTTACAAATGTCTCTAAATTTTCTTGCGAATTGCGACTCACACTATTTTTCAGACTATTGAAAAATGAAAAACTTAATTATGGCTTTTCTAGCGAGGCAACTTCCCACTTATCATATGATCTACAAATTGTTTTACCCTGTAACCTTTGTTTTTAATTTACTGAAAAATATTTCAGGTTGTTAGTCTTAAGATTCTCTATTTTCCCCATACATTTACTGCAGTTTTTGCCCTGTTTGCCCTCCCAAATTAAAATAGCGTGAAAAAACCGTGAAAATCTCTCTTTCATAATTATGTTTTCCGGGGTTCCTTTGGATTTGATCTCACCACTTTTTACCAGGTTAAAAACAGACAATATTCTATATATAATAATGCAGCACTTACTCAAATGTTATAATTGATTTTTATCAGCAGCCCATATTATGATTGGTTTATCACTAACCATAAACTTAATAAGTCTGTTGAGTCAGGCGTCAAAAATGGACAATAATGGTTATGTGTTAATGTATAGTATTATTCACACTATTCAATTTGCTATGTGGTTGCTAACTGGCAGACAACTTAATACATTTATAGGTGTCCAGCTGAACAGGAAATTCCTAACAAAATTGAAGGCATTCATTTGAAGCACTTTTCATGGAAAAGCTGTAGAAGACCTTACACAGATTTAAACACAGCAAAAAATCTGACTTAAAATGGAGTAACCATCTATCAGTCCTGTCCTCATGTACACATGTGCTCTAATAAAAACATTGTAAGTTGAATTAAGATGATGACCAAAAGATAACCAAAAAACAACCAAAATAGAAAAAATTAAATAATAATGTTTTTAAGGTGGCAATAACATTATTAGGCTACACTTTAAGGTGGCACACCCAGAAGTGTAGTGTAACCGAGAGATTATAATGTCATGTCAGCAATAACATTAATAGGCTACACTTTAGGTGGCACACCCATGAGTATAGTGTAACCAAGAGAGTCTAATGTCATGCCAGCAATAACATTATTAGGCTACACTTTAGGTGGCACACCCATGAGTGTAGTGTAACCAAGAAAGTCTAATGTCATGCCAGCAGTAACATTATTAGGCTACACTTTAGGTGGCACACCCATGAGTGTAGTGTAAGCGAGAGATTCTAATGTCATGCCAGCAATAACATTAATAGGCTACACGTTAGGTGGCACACCCATGAGCATAGTGTAACCAGGAGATTCTAATGTCATGCCAGCAATAACATTATTAGGCTACACTTTAGGTGGCACACCCATGATTGTAGTGTAACCAAGAGATTCTAATGTCATGCCAGCAATAACATTATTAGGCTACACTTTAGGTGGCACACCCATGAGTGTAGTGTAAGCGAGAGATTCTAATGTCATGCCAGCAATAACATTAATAGGCTACGCTTTACGTGGCACACCCATGAGTGTAGTGTAACCGAGAGATTCTAATGTCATGCCAGCAATAACATTTATTAGGCTACACTTTAGGTGGCACACCCATGATAGTAGTGTAACCAAGAGATTCTAATGTCATGCCAACAATAACATTAATAGGCTACACTTTAGGTGGCACACCCATGAGTGTAGTGTAACCAAGAGATTCTAATGTCATGCCAGCAGTAACATTAATAGGCTACACTTTAGGTGGCACACCCATGAGTGTAGTGTAACCGAGAGATTCTAATGTCATGCCAGCAATAACATTAATTGGCTACACGTTAGGTGGCACACCCATGAGCATAGTGTAACCAGGAGATTCTAATGTCATGCCAGCAATAACATTATTAGGCTACACTTTAGGTGGCACACCCATGATTGTAGTGTAACCAAGAGATTCTAATGTCATGCCAGCAATAACATTATTAGGCTACACTTTAGGTGGCACACCCATGAGTGTAGTGTAACCGAGAGATTCTAATGTCATGCCAGCAATAACATTATTAGGCTACACTTTAGGTGGCACACCCATGAGTGTAGTGTAACCGAGAGATTCTAATGTCATGCCAGCAATAACATTATTAGGCTACACTTTAGGTGGCACACCCATGATTGTAGTGTAACCAAGAGATTCTAATGTCATGCCAGCAATAACATTAATAGGCTACACTTTAGGTGGCACACCCATGAGTGTAGTGTAACCGAGAGATTCTAATGTCATGCCAGCAGTAACATTATTAGGCTACACTTTAGGTGGCACACCCATGAGTGTAGTGTAACCAAGAGATTCTAATGTCTTGCCAGCAATAACATTAAAGTGCACCTAACCCCAAAATTTTTTTTTCGCTAAAACAAATCTAGACTTTATTTGAAGCATTTGGGCGAAGAAATTTTTGAATTTGGTTGAATCCTCGATTTTCTATGCCCTTTCAAAGTCGCGATTAAGAGTTTCACGACCGCGTTTTAGGGAGTCTGGGGCGGCGGTACCTGATGACGTCTACCCAGGAACCAAACACAATAGCGCCTCAGTCAACTCACTGTATTTGCTCAAGAAAATAGAATGCAAAACTAATCGTTCCGATGTATTTTGGGACTAAAACGTCCAAGTTTTGTCTCAGAATCATTTCTTTTTCGTCACTGGAGTCAGAGTTAAGTTTCGATTCGGAAGGCTCCGAAATAAACTTCGATCGAGCACGTTCGACAACTGTGAACTCACTGCTTAGAGCTTAGAGAGCAATTTGCAATATTTCAAGCGACGACGGGGAAGACATCTTTGTGGACGAGCTGCTTGTATATTAGGAATGGAAAGCTAGATACGAAGTGGAGGAGCAGGCAAACAAACAGCAGGAAAGAAAACTCAAGGACTGCTTTGGATGGTAATTTCGTCAACTAAATATAAGATTCCCACGCGTGTTTATAGCCCGTTTACATTTGTCCTTACCGAGAATGTATTTTGTCAAGGTTCTGTTAAATCCAGTTTGTGTTTTACTTTCAGTTGAATACTTCATGTTTATAAGAGCGACGTACATGTTGCAGTTTTCGAGACTTGATGACCTCCAAAACATTGGCTTTGATCGATTGAAAATCGTATTGTTTGGACCTGTATTTTTGAAGCTGCGAGAAGCAAGGCGGAAGGAAACATTTCATACAATTACCGATTTCACATTGTCACACGTTTTAAGTCGTAACTCCAAATAACCAATGTAAATTGTTCTCAAAGTTTGCAGTGAAATTCGTCGGATAAGCGAAAAGGATGTGTTCCCTAAGCGGTCCGCAGATAATGTTACGTGGTCATATTTTCGACGCTATTGCACAGAATCTTTGTCACACTGCTGATTTCCAAACCTTCGAAAAACTCTGTGAGTCTAACAATTTTGTTATCATGTAATTCTAGAGGATTAATCTTCGACTTTCATCTAAATCGAAAGAGAAATAAGTGTTGGTTAGCGGCGTACAGTTGCGATCTATTTACGTATCAGTATAACGCTTCTTGATCATGACCGGATCACACAACTTTGCCGGTTATGTTATAAATACTGCGGAATTGGAAGATATAGGTTGTTGGTGGTATTTCTACAAATTGCTGGTTAGCTTTAAGCAGAAAATTTATGAAAACAGCGTTTGAAAGTCTGCGGAACAAATTCCAGTGAGAGTTCTTCAATGGTTCTCACAGATTCAGTTCGCTTGTTGCGGTTCGACAAAATCAACCATCGTTTACGTCTTTATTGCACCATTAGCTGATCATCGCCAGTAAATTGTACAGTATACCTTTCTTTAAATCTGGAATATTGCTGCAACAGCTGATAGCACCTCTGGAAGGCGTTTCTGCACACTTTTCGAATGTGTATTGCACCATCCTGAAGGAGATGAGAGGAAATGAGATATCCAACCTTCCTGGGTAGACGTCACAAGAGCCGCTGGACCCATTCTCCTCAAACTCGGTCGTGAAACAAAATGGCGGTGTTTTGGAGCTATTTTCGAGATTTCGTTGTGGCACAGAAAATCGAGGATTTAACGGAATCCAAAAATTTTCTTCGCAGAACTATTTCAAATAATAAGTAGATTCGTTCTAGCGAAAAAAAATTTGGGGGGTTAGGTGCACTTTAATAGGCTACACTTTAGGTGGCACACCCATGAGTGTAGTGTAACTGAGAGATTCTAATGTCATGCCAGCAATAACATTAATAGGCTACACTTTAGGTGGCACACCCATGAATGTAGTGTAACTGAGAGATTCTAATGTCATGCCAGCAATAACGTTATTAGGCTACACTTTAGGTGGCACACCCATGAGTGTAGTGTAACTGAGAGATTCTAATGTCATGCCAGCAATAACATTGTTCGGCTGTTACAATATCAATTTGTCTCACCTAAAGGTAGTAAACTGTAACCGTGAAATATTTATATCAGTGCGTATGACAAGCAAGTATACTGATATTTATTACTCTTATTGAATCTTTCATCGTGAAATGTTGACCCCTTCTCTTAAGTTTTTAACAGCCATAACACTGAAGTCACATACTGGAAAAAGTTATACTCAAAAACAACTTATCTGATGAATGTAGAAAATGAGGTCGTATTATAGTCCATTAAAGCTAATGTAAAGTGGCGAATAAACCATCATCATCATATCGTTACACAACCAATCGAATAAAAATATTTATATTTTTTTAATTACAATTTAATGGCAAATACTACATGTACAACAATAATAGTAATGATAAAGTTTTAAAAAGCCATAAAAAAGCCATAAGGATGATCATTATACCAGAAAATAGAGGGCCCTGAACAGTCTAGCTTTAAACAAAAGTCGTGTTTAAATAAAAGATTGTTGTTGTTGTTGTCCATTAATGGGTAAATTCTGTCAAGTTAAAGGCCTTGAGTAAATTACGCCCAGCAAAGACAAACAAACAATTGAAAAACAAGTGGATCTCTGCGCGTTATTTTAAGCACTGAGGTGCTTTGTTAGAATTTTAACTGTCTCACAAAATCGGCAAGGCAAGGTCTCAAAGACGGTCTTTGAGCTGCTCTGACTCTGATAAAAACCGACGGTCTTAGAGGCAGCTTTAAGCATTTTTCATAAGAATTACACACCACTCGCGCCACTGTACAGCCGATCCTTCATTACATCTGAGGCTAAGTAACTTTGAGGCTGTGTTCAAAGGTGATTCTTTTTCTACTTAAGTTAGACGGAACTCGCTGCTACCTTGGGGCTTTTTCCAAAAGGTATGGGAACAGGGCAGCATGTATTTCTCTATGGGTGTATTAAACTCGTGAAAACAGTTTTTTAAAACATGAGATGAAATCCTTCGTGTTCCAGTTCAAATTTATGTCGCTGTCGTGGTTGCTGCCTTTTGGGTGGGCTCTTCATCAGGTAGACCATTCTTAGGGCCTGTTTACAAGGAGAGAGGGTTACCCTAGCACTCACACATTTTCTCTTGTTTTCTTCGTCGTCTTTACAAGGCAGCTAGCTAGGGTTAAACGAGTAGGCGGTTTACCCTATCTGTGTGCTAGGGTTACCCTGGCAGGCGGGCTAACTTTTTCCCTTGTAAACACTCCAGGTAGGGTTAACCCGCCTACCTGGGTTAACTTTCTACTTGTTTCCAGACCCTTTGAGTGTAATCGCGCATTAAGTTGTCCCGCGCTCGGGTTGTAGGGTTACACCAAATTTTTTCTTGTAAACCCGGGCTATCTTTTGCCCTCCAGCTAGGGTTAACACGCTTGCTGGAGTAGACCTCTCTCCCTGTAAACAGGCCCTTAAATATGTCTCGGTGTGCTGGTTAAGTTTTCAATTTTAATTTCAAGAAACGTTCCTTTTAACGTCCTCCTTTTAGTAATGTGATGAAGTTGTTGATTGAAGTAATTATAATTTGAAGAAAAGTTTCTGTTAGTTCCTGTTACTTGAGAAAAATTTTACAGGTTTTGTTTTAACACTGCGCAACATGACGTTTCTTAATGTTCATAGTAAGCGTTACACTGTACCTTCCCTTGTTGTATCGTCATCAGTTTGCCGCTCTTAATTGATAGGAAGAATAAATTATACTTTTGATCCTTGATTCCACTATTTTCTGGGGATGTGGGAGGGTTTCACCACTCTCGGTCGTTACTTTCGAAATTTTAAGGTCTGTTTTCGCAGCGCGTGCGAACACCTTGAAGTCATTGGTAGCC
Source organism: Orbicella franksi (assembly GCF_964199315.1). Taxonomy (NCBI): domain Eukaryota; kingdom Metazoa; phylum Cnidaria; class Anthozoa; order Scleractinia; family Merulinidae; genus Orbicella; species Orbicella franksi. The sequence goes on along the minus strand of NC_138148.1, from coordinate 9,596,429 downwards.
GTGCGAGGTCACTTAAAGTACTGACAAACTTTGCTTTTTGTACTAATTGATTCCTCACCCCGGGCCCTAACTTTTCCCGCGGCTATGTAATTGTGTGACATTTCTTCTCAATAGCGGAGGGCAAAAAGACTGTTCGGAGTATTAAGCTTAGATAACTAATTGTGGAGACTCAAATAAAGATAAATTTATAGATGAATTAGAGATTATTTATTTACAATCAAGATAAAGGTGTTTGTGACTATAAATGAAATTCATCAAGTAGTGCATATACACTCTTTCTTTTTTAAAGAATATATTTTATAAGAATATCGAGGCTGAAATTTGCGAAATTTAAAGAATATTTTAAGAATAAACCTGAGGCTGAAATTGTGAAAATAATACAATTTCATGCGTTGAAAATCTGTAAAAACAATACAATGATGTTTTTACTTAACTGTATAAAATTATTCCTTTCTCTAAACGGCAAAACTAGCCAACAAACGAAACACTCTTCACTAGCGATAGCCAAATGTTTAATGATGAGCGGTACATGTAATGTGTTTGTGCAGTAAAAAATATGTACAATGCAAAAGACATGAGCTAAACAGCAAAATTTTTCATGATAAATTCTTTCTTGTCGTATGACATGACATTTTGACCATACTGATTGCAATGAACGGCAATGGAGCACTTGTAATTGTTACGTAAATGTCATAAGTTAGGAATATTATAATAATATTTTCAGCCTAAAATCAGCAGAAAAATAGGAGTATTCAGCATGGGCCGGAAAAACAATATTCTTATGAAAAAAAGAAAGAGTGTGATGCGTTATTTTTTAGAAAATTGTTAAGTGTAGTTCGCTCCCAGATCATTTCGGCTTAATTCCAAGATCTGTTTTAGATTGATGAATCGAGCGTCCCTTTACTTCCGGACAAGCATCTCAATGCAAGCTCAGCGTTGATCGTGATGACTTTGATGGAGTAAGCAAGAAATGTTAGTCGGCCCTTGCGCGTCTCTTTACTTGAGCATGCGTTTGTAGGCTCCTGGTTATCTTTTAGTTCAGATCGTAAATCTTGGTTTGAGTAGAGAAGGAGAGGATGATTTCGTGTTGTGCATTAAATTCTGGTAATTCGTACATCATTTGCGCGAACACTTGTTTTATCAGGATTTCCGCCCTCGCCGTAGTTTCAACATTCGTTGCCCTTCCTCTCTCACGTCTTTTTTCCTTCCATGTTTTTCCCCACTGCTCACGTTCTTTTGGACATGATCTAATAATGCTTTTATTCCAGATTGTAGAGCGTCACGAATGACTCACACAGCACACTGCATTTAATTGCTCGTTGACATATGTAAGCCGGTGTGCGCCGCTGTTCGTCTCTGGTTTACTTTCAAAAATTAATATTTTTCTGACAGACGATCGTCGGCATAACAGATTATAACACCTCGTTGGTATCATAGGGTGAAGAAACCTGGAGCGCCCTAAGATAATGCTTAAATATTTCTTGTACTAAAAGTATAAGGAATTGTATGGAGCTCTCCGGGATACTTACAGTACAAGCCGTGTGCGTCTTCTCATGACTTGTACTCGTGCACTGTGATTTTATCTCACAGAACTTTGTGTGAGTTTTTCTGTCATGATTATAGAACACCTTAGAGCACGCTTCTTCGTGTTCTTCAGGACACGTGACTGTCTCTCCGTTATCGTCGCACTGATTCCAAGACGTTTCACTGTAGCACTTGTAGCACTTGAGGCTTGTTGCTATGAAAAATGGCGTGCAATAAATAAGTATACGAAGCAGAAACAGAGTAAAAACTGCAAGCACTGATTTGCTACAGATTTGAAGAAAGATCTGTCTTTCTCAAACTCATTAACAATTCATCAAGTCAAAACAAAGAAAATCAAAACCGTGAAGGAGGTTTGGATACCCGGTCTTAATTAGCACAGAATTTGATGATTTTACTTGTCTGTTTACTCCTTAGTTTTCCTTTCGATTGAGAAGATATATCAAATACTCGAGACAGTATTTCATCGGCTAACCAAACACCTTGAATTTCGTCAAAAATACTTCGATGCGCGTCGTATTTTCAACTCCCTTCTCGGTGTTTGGATATCCCGATGAAACACCGTCTCTCGTGTTTGATATATTACATCTGCAACCCCCAAAACGACTTACGAAGCTGCAGCTTGTTGGTGTAGTTCACACGGAGACCAGGAAAATATTGATGGCACGAATTCAAGCGGATGGTTGCTGTTCTTCCCTCCAATACCCAGAGGGGATAGATGTCCATCGTAGCTTAGCGTCAAATTAACTTTTAATTCCGTTTTCCAAGTTATAGATATGACTTAAATTTAAGTCCTGGATTAGCATTTGAATTAATTTTCCAACAACTTCGCCTTGCATTGGTAGAGCGAGGAAAGGGCACTGTAAGACCATAACGCGGCAATGTCGAGTCAGGCCAGTGTAGCAGTGCTGTGTTTATTTTTTTATTTTTTATTTTATTATTTTTTTTAATTTGGTCGAACAATTACAACAATTACAATTAAACTTACACTACAAATAAAAAAAAAAAACAGCCGTTTTATCAGTTGGATTCATGAAAGCAGCGTAGCTGAATAGACAGCCGTATTACGGACGGGAGTCCGCTCTCAGCGTAACGTTAATACAACAAAACTTCTTTAACACTTGTCCTTGCGACTGTCCCTGCACACTCTGTCATGGAACAGTGTTTTCGTTTACCGCGCAGATGAATTTCACTATGTCAGAAATGAGATCTTAATTATACATGAATTAATTTCGCGGTTAATTTAAGCAATGTACGTTGTTGTAAACGGATTGCGTTTTACGACGAAAAATAAAAATAAAACATGTCCTGCAACTGTCCTGCAATTGTAAAACAGCAAGACAATGGGAACGATTCTTTTCTTATTATTTTTTCTTTTTTCTCCCTGAATTTCTTATATACTTCACCTTGAAACCTTTTTTTAAAAAACGATGAAAGTTGCTCTTTACTTTCGCCAAACGAAAGCCTCTCCGTGTTCCAAGTCCTTACATAAATTATCATGATAAATCATCACTGTATCGAGAATAAGCTTACATGTGCTAAGTTCAATTTTTCTGATAATTATTTTCAGAAAATATTGGTTAGTTAACTCCATAGGATGTTTAAATATATCCATGTGGTACATTTCGTTCTACACTGAAAGTACAATGAAATCATTACCGTTGGATTAGTGTTGCGTGCAAGAATGAAATACGACGCTATAATTACTGTCTGGGGTAGAGTGACCTGCCTCAGGCAAATTTGATAGATTGCCGAGTCTAAATTTACTGTGATTGACTGGCTTCCGGTTGGATACGGAAAACATGTATGTTCAGAAATTAAATTATGTTGCATGTTGAGTAGCGTGAGCTTTGAATGTGGAACACTTCAAACTACAAAGACAATGTTAAATCGACAACAGAAGTGAACAAATTGAAAACTTGAGAATTTTTGTCGCATCATATGCGACATGATTTGGTTGCGAAATTTAAATAGTTTTAAACTTGCTCAGTTAATCCATTTTCCAGGAGAAATTTCTTATGTCTTTTAAAAATGTTACATCTTTTAGCATCGTGAAGTAGCCTACAGAAAATTAAATTGGTCGATATCTCGGCTGGTTGAAATGGTAGAACAACAAGACACTACGTAATGCTTTGGGAAAGTATCATGGCTCTTTATTGGAGATCGTTTCAGGGATAGTTCGTGGTCATGGATCGTGTGTGTTTCAACAGCAGTTTGTAATTCTGTTAATCTTGGTATGGCTCTCAACTTTGGTGTTCTGTTCCCGGTTTTGATGGACTTCTTCGACGAGACCAGAGAGAGAACAGGTTAGTGAAGTTAGTCTTGTAGCTGTGTAGTGGACAAGTGCGCGGTATTTGCATCCCGCCAGTCAATTTGTGCCGGTAGGGCTCAGTGCTGTTGATTTGTTTCTAATTAACGCCGTTAAAATCTACTGATTTAACCGTACGGTTTTAACCATAAGGTTTTTTCAATTTTTTAAACGACGATTTACTCTAAGGGGCTGAAACTTTCAGTAACTGTTCATTCATCTTCCGCGGAAATTTTGATATGTCAATTGTGTGTTGCCATGGCTTTCTTCGGTTTTCTTCATCAAATTGCAGAAATTCACAAATTTGTACATTTCATAAGCATACTGGCTAGATTTTATATTAATTTGTGCTATTTTTACACTTTTTAAGACAATAGTAAAATCCAAGATGGCGGATCCAAGATGGCAGGTCAAATGACGTCTTTGACGTAATATGACGTCATAACCAACAAAAATGGTATCAACTTGTTGAGCAAGCTTAGGGCTGGATGGTGAATGTAAATTTATTTCGCTGTGGTTTAACAGAACGAAAACCCAAAAAGGGGGGGGGGGGGCAGTTAACTAGGAACATTGACAAGTTCAAAATTAGACGGTCACACATTCAGCGGAGGACAAGTTTGAATTTAGACTGCAATCATTTAAGGTTACAGTAGCGCGTGCAGTTTAAGCTGTAGATACCTAAACCCCTATATCAAATTAAAGCTTATAGAGCTGGCTATCAAACTATATCAAGAATTTGAAATAAAATGAATTGTCGAATTTTTCACGACCACTAAATGCGAGCGCCCGAATCACGTTTCGAAAGCTATAAGTCAAAGCCAATTTCGTTTTTCGCCAATTTAATTTTTTCCTCGGTTTCATGACCCAAAGCGCTTAAAAAACGTGTCTGCGTTTTGGCATATTTAATCGCAGTAAAAAGTTACAGAACATTTTTGAAATAGGTTTAAAAAAATGTGGGGTGATCGTACAAAAATCGCTCTCGAAGAAAAAGCATTTCGAAATTAACAATTCCCAGACACGATTTTGTAGTTTGTATGTTAAACTAGCTACTGTCCAAATTTGAGGGCTATTGAACAAATTCTCTTTGAGTTATAACTCTTTAAAGTGTCTGCTTCAAGTGAGAAAATTTATTCGAGAAAACAGCACTAAGAAAAATCTTCTGCTTCGCAAACAAACTCCGCCCACAAACACCTTCAACTGGGTTCTCAGAAAACTGAGCCAATCAGTGTAGGGAAAGTTTACTACCGTTAACCTCCTGGTGGAATTTACGCGCGAATCTCTAAAAAACCCTTGTGTTTCGCAATGTGCTCAAGGCGCCGAAGGCGGAGAGATTTTCTGTAGCTCGGTTTTTCTTGAAGTTGGTTTGGCAAAATGGGGAAGGCTAAAAAGGATAAGAACGCTAGAGTGGCTGAGCGAAGAAAACAAACAAAAGAAAGCGCGGGAAGCAACTGTGTGTGGTCAACTGTGCATGGATGATATTTCAAATGGTCTCAATGAGTCCGACGATTCGTCGATATCGGACTCATCAGAAGAGTCTCTGTCAACATCTCTGTCATTGCTGTCAAGTTCCGAAATTTTTACAGAACCTTTCTTTTCTCTTACCACGAATATTTTGCCCGCCTTATACGATAGCTATAGCTTCATCCGCGTGACGAACTTTCGCTTCTTCACTCATTGATGTATTTTCATTCGTTCTTCGCTGTTTTCGCTTTTTCGAACTGGTCCATGTTTTTAACGTGGTCTATGTTTACTTATAACTTAGTAGAGTTACACCTAATACCAAAAATGCTGGGTAGTCAGAACAACAATGCTGATCGACTGAGTAGTCAATTCGTGATATCGATACAGGTAATTCCCGCGAAAATCGTCTCGGTTGATTGCATACGCGCCATAGGGCTGTCAATCAAGAGGTAAACTTTTACTTCCGGCGTAAACGTAAAGCCGCCATTTCTCCGCCAATGTTTAGCCTTTTTCAAAAATATTTTTCGGAAATATGAGATCATTCTTCGGCCACTACTTTGACCCAAAAATCCAAATTTGAAGAAAATTGCCGACCCGAAGGTATACTGTAACCTTAAATTTACATGAAAAACGCGGAACCAAGTGGCAGCCGGAAATACGTCTGTCTTCGCAGGCTATACCTCTCGTAAATTAAATCCCTTTTTTTATGTTCCTCAAGAGGGGACGCAAGTTATTCCCACTGTAAATATCTCCTCGTGACTGTATTAACAGAACTGCAATGATCTTGAAAAATACGCTCGCACTGTCGTCCTCAAAGCTTACATTGTGTTAAATGACAATGTTTGGTTATCAGACTCTCGCAATTTAAGTTCAAATGCGTTCAATTGAATCCTGCTACCTTGGATATTGTTCGATTGCTAACGGTACCGAATTTCATACTTTCACCGGCATATACCAGTTCTACCAGATAATAACTATGTACATTTGGCGTATGTCATGATAGCCATAGGACCCTCCGGTTTAATGACATTTCTAGAGTCCCAGTTAGTCACGACGGTGACCCCCTATTTTTTAACATTTCTGACATAAATAACTCATCATCTTACAGTGGTAAAAGTCTAAAAAAAATCAATGTTGGAAAATTTTCGCGCGAACGTCCTTAATGACATTGCTAGAGTCCAAGTTTCTCAGTACGTAGCCAACATTTTAAACGCTACTTATCGGTGGAATGGGCTCATTTTTATGAACGAGGGAGATAATAGATAAGTTGCAATATTTAGAGAGAAAACCACGTCACTCTTAGCTGGTTTTCATGCAGGTCATCTATCCTGGTCGAATTGGAATTTGAAGATGTTGGTTTCTGTGGAAGGAGGAAAACCGGAGAATCCAGAGAAAAATCGCCGGAGCAAGGCGAGAACCAATAACAAACTCAACCCACATATAGTACGGGCCGGAATCCTGAAACCGATCGACATCGGTAGGAGGTGAGCGCTCTCACCACTGCGCCATTCCTGCTCCTTTTGGACCCTATGCTAGGATGAGTGAAATACACGTTAATGAAAACTAGGCGTTTGTGCTAGAACTGCGCATTCTCGTCAAGGCTCCATCACGGCGCTCCATTCCAAAGTTTTGCCCCTCCTCAGTCTGAAACGCCTTTGATATTGTATCAGCAACCTTCTTCTCTTCGTCTTCTTCTACTTCCGAGGTCTGTGAGTGAACTTTAGACTTTCTCCAGTTGATGAAAATCATTATTACCGGTATCAGGAAAGCAGCAAACAGTACTCCTCCAGTCATGTAGAATGAGTAGATATAGCTCCCTGTGTGGTCAGCTATCAAGGCTGAAGAAAAGAAAAGAAAATATCTCAAGAAACGAGCTTGAAAGATCCCCAAAACAGGTTTCCTCAGAGTTTTACTGACAGAGTTTCTACTGTGGTATCCCACCATATTTCAAGAACCCTGGATTTCTAAAAAAAATTTCTGACCGAAAAGTATTCCTTCCCTTCAAGTTTGTTTCACTGCCATCACGATCGCCGAGTTTTATGAAATTTGCCTAGGGTTATAGTTCGGGGCTACATTGGAAGAGCTAAACGGCCTTTTGTCTTTTTCTACCGAACACACTGCGCTCAAAACGTACTGTATTTTCTGTGAGGACCTCAGGTCTGTGCTCCCCCTGGACAATTCTCGCACTCGGTTTGAAGTAACATTATTAACTCACCAGCAACTGGTCCACCAGCGGCCGCAGAAAACGAATACAACACATTGTTGATGCAGAAAGCGGCCGTTGTTCTCTTGCTGTCCACACACGTCAGTAGAATAAAACACTGGCTTGTTATGAAAATACCATCACTAAATCCATAAATGACACTGAAAACGATAAGGCTCCAGTATTTTGTGGTGAAGGGCAGCATAAATGCGGCGAGACCAGCTGTTACTAAGCATGATTGATAAACGTACACTGGATTAACTCTTTTGTTGTTGCACAGTTTTCCCGTCATCAGGCGCGCGACACATGACGCAAGGCCGATAAAAATGAACAGCCGAGAAGCTTTCTGCGCAGAGATTCCAATGTCTTCACAGTACTTGACCTAGATAAAAATTAACAATAACCTCTTAAGAAGTTCTTATTTAACAAAGTTTGGAAAGTGATCTTAAGTAAACGGAGACACTTTTCCCGTGCGCTCAGTCTAGTGTCCGAAAGTTTGACGGCCAAAAACGGCCATGAATTCGAAGTTGATTTAACAGCACAGAAATCTGTGTGGTGTCCCATTCGCGGTCCCAGAGATTTCGGTTTCTTTTTCATGCGCAAAAAGAGCTCCAGGTTAGGGAACGTATATTACCTTGCTGTTTGTTACATGACACTAAGGAGCCGGAAACTCTAGCGAATTTGTTTTCGAAGCAGTCGTTCTCCTACACCATGTATGCATACATACAGTTTCTTGTAAAAGCGAGACAAAGTGTAGCATGACCGTGGCTTAAAAAAAAAAATTTAACCCACATTTAACAATTAGATTTTGAGTTCGAGATTTCTACCATGCATAAAAATCGAAAGCGAATAACCTAATTATTTTAGGGTAAACTCGTCCTAACTGACAATAACAAGCTATTTGAAATTAACATACCAGGTTGATGTAAGGAATATACATCCCAAAACTGGCAAACGTGAGCGACGTCACAACAACGGTGTAAGCAGGAAAGCTCCACACACTGCAGTAAAGAGAGATGCCTGTCTTGTCAACTATTACTTCCTCTTTGTTGTTCTTTTCAGTGTTGAAGTTCTCCACTGTTGTTATTTCTTCTACATATGGATTGAAATTCAGACTCAAAATGCACACAAGGGCATACGTTGCTGCCATTATTCTGAAAGTGTTTCTCCATTCGAACGAGTGTAAGAGGACTTGAAGCAAAGGTCCGCTGTAGAGGACTCCTACACTCGCGCCTAACGAAACAACGCCAGTAGCTACGGACAACTTCTCTGTAAAATAATTAGCATTTACAAGAAAGCAAGGATTGTATATAAAGCAAGTTCCTAAACCGTACAAGGCGCTGTACGTGAAGTACATCACTGTGAAGCTCTGGACGAATGATGTCGACACCAGACCCGCAATGCACAGCGTGCCTCCCAAGAAACATGTGATGCGGCAACCAAAGTGATCGCACAGATAGCCTGCCAGCGGACTTGCAAACCATACCATGCCCAGACCGATTGAGCCGACAAAAGCTGAAAATAAAAACGTTTTTCAATCAATGATAGTAGCTACATTTTGCTTGCCAAAATTTTGGAATTTGGCGATATTTGCGATAAAGGGAAATGAATTTCAGTTTTAAACGCTGATCCTCAGTAAGAAACGGTTAGTCTCAGAGTCGATGTTATAGGTCGACAGAACTGGAGAAAAACAAAACAAAGAAAAGCATAACATACAACGGACTTGAGATGTTCAGTTGGGACGAACTGGACATAGGACAATGTTTTCTATACAGTTTGGTTCTTCTCTCTACTGTGTTAGGAGAATAGAGTTCTACATCAGGGTTTCGAACTTTTGTGATCACGGTATTTAAACTGTACTGTAGAGTCCACTTGCATCCTCTCAAAACAAAGTGGATTTTCGAGGGGCGAAGCTCAGCACTACTTTTCGAGTAAATTTTGCTGATTGTAGTGTGAAATCAAACCCGTCCTCGGCTAAATGTATGGCCCTGTAATTTTGAACCTGTCAATGTTCCTAAAAGGAAATGTTCAGCATTTTTTTTTAAATCAGTAGCTTTTAAGCGTCATTCAGAAACGAATCAACAGCACTGAACTCGACTACCGGCACATATGATACACTTGTACGACAGTACAATTTGCAAAGACTTCCCGCTTGTCGACAACACAGCTACAAGACTAACTTCACTAACCTGTTCTCTCTCTGGTCTCGTCAAAGTAGTCCATCAAAACTGGGAACAACACACCAAAGCTGAGAACCATGCCAAGATTAACAGAATTACAAACCGCTGCTGAAACACACACGATCCATGACCATGAACTATCCTTGAAACGTTTTCCCGTAAAGAACCATGATATTTCCCCAAAGCATTGCGTGGTGTCTCGTTCTTCTAACATTTCAATCAGCCGAGATTTCCACCAACTTATTTTGCTGTAGGCTTCTACGTTGCAAGGTTAAAAGATCCTATGAAGTCAACTACCATATATGCCCCTGGAAATAATTATAAGAAAAGTTAAAGTGCACCTAACCCTAAAACGAATCCACTTGTTATTTGAAGCATTTGGGCGAAAAAATTTTTGAATTTGGTTGAATCCTCGATTTTCTATGCCCTTTCAAAGTCGCGCCTGAAGTGTTACACGACCGCGTTTCAGGGAGTCTGGGGCGGCAGTTGCTGATGACGTCTACCCAGGAACCAAACACAATGGCGTCTCAGTCAGTTCTCTGTATTTGCTCGAGAAAATGGAAAACAAAACTAATCGTTCCAATTTATTTTGGGACTAAAACGTCCAAGTTTTGTTTCAGAATCATTTCTTTTTCGTCTCTGGAGTCAGAGTTAGGTTTCAATTCGGAAGACACCGAAATAAACTTCGATCGAGCACGTTCGACAACTGTGAACCCGCTACTTAGAGCTTTGAGAACAATTTGCAATATTTCAAGCGACGACGGGGAAGACTTCTTTGCGGACGAGCTGCTTGCATATTAGGAATGGAAAGCCAGATACGACGTGGAGGAGCAGGCAAACGAAAAGCAGGAAAAAAAAGTCAAGGACTGCTTTGGATGGTTATTTCGTCACCTAAACACTAGACTCCCACGCGTGTTTACAGCCCGTTTACATTTTTCCTTAGCGAGAATATAATTTTGTCAAGGTATGGTTGTTCTATTAAATCCAGTTTGTGTTTTACTTTCTGGAATGCTTCATGTTTATAAGAGCGACGTAAGTATTGCAGTTTTCGAGACTTGATGACCTCCAAAACACTGGCTTCGATCGATTGAAAATCGTAGAATTGTTTGGAACTGTATTTTTGAAGCTGTGGGAAGGCAAGGCGGAAGGAAACATTTCATACAATTACCGATTTCACATTGTCAAACGTTTTAAGTCGTAACTCCAAATAACCAACGTAAATTTTTCTCAAAGTTTGCAGTAAAATTCGTCGGATAAGCGAAAAGGATGTGTTCCCTAAGCGGTCCGCAGATAATGTTACGCGGTCATATTTTCGACACTATTGTATAGAATGTTTATCGCACTGCTGATTTCCAGATCTTCGAAAAACTCTGTGAGTGTAACAGTTTCGTTATCATGTAATTCTACAGGATTAATCTTCGACTTTTATCTAAATTGCAAGAGAAATAAGTGTTGGTTGGCGGCGTACAGTTGCGACCTATTTACACATCAGTATATTTGGTCGCAACGCTTCTTGATTGATCACTCAACTTTGCCGGCTATTTTACAAATACTGCGGGACTGGAAGATATAGGTTGTCGGTAGTATTTCGACAAACTGCTGGTTGGCTTTAAGCAGGAAATTTTGAAAATAGCATTTGATAGTCTGCGATACAAATTCCAGTGAGAGTTCTCCAATGGTTCTCACAGACTCAGTTCGCTTGTTTCGGTTCGACAAAATCAACCATCGTTTATGTCTTTACTGTTCCATTGACCGATCATCGCCAATAAATTGTACAGGATATCTTTTTTAGATCTGGGATATTGCTACAACAGCCGATAGCACTTCTGGAAGGCATTTCTGCGCACTTTTCGAATCTGTATTGCACCATCCTGAAGGAAATGAGAGGAAGTGACATATTCGACCTTCCTGGGTAGACGTCACAACAGCCGCTGGACCCATTCTCCTCAAACTCGGTCGTGAAACAAAATGGCGGTGTTTTGGGGCTATTTTCGAGATTTCGTCGGGGCACAGAAAATCGAGGATTTAACCGAATCCAAAAAATTTTTTCGCAGAAGTATTTCAAATAACATTTAGATTCATTTTAGCGGAAAAAAAAATTGGGGGCTAGGTGCACTTTAAACTTAGTACATGTAAGCATAAGCTCAATACAGTGGTGATGATAATTTATTTAAGCTTTGTTCTTTGTATTAATTAATCCATTTAAGTGACCGGACAATTATGAACAATAGATCCTATATAACTACTTGTTTGAAGCTACAAGCTGTTCACGATGTTATTAGTTTCAACTCAATTCAGGTTTTATTTTAGTTTCTTGTCTTTACGTATATTAAAATACAAAACACGTTCTAAAAGCAAATGGGATATTCTAAAACGCCGATATTTTGGCGATAATGAGCCACTTCAGTAACATTTTTACCAGGTGCGGTCAAAAGCGAAGTAAGGCTGGCAAGATTTCTAAAGAAGAAGTTAAATTGTGCAACAAAGTCACTTCATATGGTAAAATTTACCTCAAAGAGCATAATTTCTTTCAAACGCAGGTAAAAAGAAAAATTGCACTACACATGCTACGGTACATGGAAATTTCCATGTACCTTCCTGTTCTACACACGTTAAGGTCCATGGAAATTTCCATGTACCTTCCTGTACTACACATGTTAAGGTACATGGAAATTTCCATGTACCTTCCTACACCACACACGTTAAGGTACATGGAAACTTCCATGTACCTTCCTGTACTACACATGTTAAGGTACATGGCAATTTCCATGTACCTTCCTACACCACACACGTTAAGGTACATGGAAATTTCCATGTACCTTGCCATGTGTTTCGTTGCAAGGTACATGGAAACTCCTATGTACCTTGCCATGTGTTTTGTTGCGAGGTATAAGGAACTTTCCATGTACCTTGCCATGTGTTTCGTTACAAGGTACATGGAAATTTCCATGTACCTTGCCAGATGTTTCGTAGAAGAAGAAATTGACAGAGATTACCTCAATTATCGATAAATTTGCCAATCGCTTTTAAAATTGGCAAAATTAACAAAATTCGCGTTCTTTATGCCAAGAGAAAGCTGCCTCTTACAACCTTTTTACCAAAAAATAAATATTTAGGCTTACTTTTTACCATATTTGTTGCCTTCCTTGCAGAAAACTCCTCTTTTAAGCTGATTCTTGCAACTCATCTAGATCTTGGCAAAAATCTTAACTTTTCGTGACATTTTTACCATAGCTGTCTTCAAAGCTCCGATCCTGGTAAAGTTTTCAGTTATTTACCCATTTCTTACCAGCTAACATTTTCAATTTTCGTGGCAAAATTTAAGCACTTAATGCAAAATTGTGGCAAAATGTTTACCACTCTGGCAAAAAAGTAGCCGAAAAGGGCATTTAATAGCAGATTTGTTAACTTTATCTGGAAAAAATTAAGCCGATTTCCTTTATTTGTTTCAGAAATTGCGTTTTAGAATATCCCATTTGTTTTTAGAACTGTTACAACTAGTTCCAGAACTGGGGACAAGAGTTTGTCTTAAAAAGGAGAGCTGATAGGCTGGTAAACTTGCCGTACACAAAATACTGCGAAGGAGAGTTCCAGCTTTAGCTAATCAGTAGATTAAACTGCCTGCAGAGAATTATAGTAACATGGTTATTGATGACTTTGTAACGGAAATGATCGAAAGGGTTTATAGCTTAATGGTAGAGACTGAAAGAGTAAATCAGTCAGAATCTGGAGCAGGAATGCCTGGACGTGGAATGCGGAGAGGCCATCATTTGACAAACGTAAAGAGTAACTCTCATTGTTTATTAATTAAAGAAGATATCAAAGTGAAGGATATAAGCGTTATTGTATGCTTGGAATGCGTGTCAAAAATGCGGAAAGGAGAATGGCAACCGTTGCGGACTCAGGCATATCAGCTACAATGACATTAATGTGATAACAGGTTTTTGGGCCGCTTAAGTTGTTATCCTTGTTGCAACAATGCAGAGAGAAACACGCTTGCAGCGACGGAGTTTGTCAGACTCCTAGAGGTTTCGGGATCTGTTACAGCAAAACAAACCAACGGGAAGACAGAGAATACGCAGTTACTTGGGTCCAACGGTAGAGTTTAATCCAGTAACGCACTCAGAACGTGAAACATAACCAATACGGGATAGTGGTATCCGGCGTCCCACCACCGGGGGCGTAACCAGAATATAACCAGAATGTAACCAAAGAATATTTTACAGGCGGGATTATTTAAGCCGAAACATAATTCCTAGTGATTACGTAAAGCTACTAAAAAGTTTCTATATATTTGTTAGCGAAAGCGAAATTATAGAATAAGCTGAACGATATGATTTTCTCTCCTCACACTAAATAAAATTTTTCACGTTGTTATTGTAAAATATCTATGCGTCAGAACGTAGATTCGTTCGCATGCAGTTTACGAATTAATTCATGCCAAGAAGCGAATATTTAAGGAGTTTGCCGGTTAGGAGTTGTCAGTCAACGATATCTCCGATTTTGATACCTTCATTGTGGAAATTTTGCGAAAGAATTGCGTGAAATTGCGTGAAAAAATAAGGGTATCCTTACTGAAAACTGATCCCATCGGATCAGCTAGTCAGTCATACAAGTAGACAAATATTTGAATTATACGCCGTTGATTTCTGTGGATGATATTTCCTTGTTTTTTTTGTTAATAAGACAAGTACCAACCTGCTAAATCAATAGAAGGTTTCTTTCGTGACTATTCACGTTTAAGGTCAAATAGTCTAGCCTCGGTAATCGAACAAAGACTAGACGATAGCTCCGAAAATCCCGCTTACTCGCTTCGTTTCAACTTCAGGACCAACTTTACCATAATTAGGTCTGTCATGAGGCATCTCCGAACAGTAGCCGGAAAAGCAAACCGGTACCTGTCACCGAAAGTTAATTCTTACCAAACGAAAACTTAACAGTCCTAACAGCTAAATCTCAGAAGTCTACAGACAATCTCAGAACGCACAGACCACTAATATATGCTGAACTTGGTATCGCACACTGATTACGTAATTTCATCGAAAAGACCAGGCGGGTCGTTTCTCGAAGGTCCCGAAAGGTTTTCCCACCCCAAAAAGCCGTAACAAAATCTTAAACCTTTTGACTAGAGAACTGTTTTATACATATGTTCTTAATACGAACAGAGGTTCTCTTCATACAAGAAATTTCAGGCGTGTACACCTCTCTGTCTTTAAATACCGATTAACTAAAAATGGCGCTTTTCGGGCCCGAAAAGATTGCGGGGCTTTCGAGAAACAGGCCCCGGATGACACTCGAGAGAATCAAATGAGACTTACCTTCAGTCTGTTTGCGCGCTAATACATCATTGAGCAGTATAGTCAGTACAGTATATGCATAACCAATAAAGCACGCTGTTGGCAATAAAGATTGGTCGAAGATCAAAAGTTGTGATCACTGACACTTTGACAGTTTGGAATGCAATTAGTTGTGCCCACAAGTGGTCATCAGTGATTGGGTTAGTTGGGGTCAGTGATTTTCAAAGAAATTTCCGTTCCGGTTCAAACCTTGTAGACTTGAGATAGAAAGCCAAATTCGTGGGTGTTCTTGCTTGTATATGTTTCGATGACTCTAAAGCGCCAATTCATAATTCAAATATGTCTACCCTCGAGGGTAGACATATCTTCTTTCCGCAATGAAACAAAAAAACAATTGTTCAAAATTTCTTACATACTTCATGAACAGGCCGATAGTCAGCCAATTTCCGGCGATTTTGCAGTTTCAGCCCTAATATTGCGTCGCATCCATGTTGAATTACAATGTTATGCAAATAGGAATAGAGCTAACCGTGCAATTAAAGGGCTACTGGGTTGAATCATAGTTACTAGAGGGCAATGGTTATGAGACTCGACAAAGTTCTTTGTTGAATGTTTTTGTTCTCTTTTTTGGCCTTGAACGTGCACAAAACAAGATATTTGTTTACCACTGACCGAGGAACTAACCAATATGTTTGTGATTACGTAACTAATGTTTTGATTACGTAACTCATGCATCACGGTGTATGAACGCAAAACAAAAGATTGTGCACGGTCGTGGACCTCTCAACATAAATCTTGGCATCTTTGTTTGCTCCTTTGATGTTTACCGGGCTTCACAACCGTTTCCCTCTACCAACTATGGTTGATTTGCATACACTTACAATCAAACCAAGTGACGCGTACCCCTCAAGATTACGTAATGAATTGATTATTCAAATATTGAACTCTCTCGCTCGTTCCAAGAATACGGCTAACTGGTTCCGAATTCAAAAAGTCAATTCATTGTTGCATTCCCGAAATGACTAGTGGGTTCCATATTCTAATAATCAATTCATTTATGTATTCTTGAAACGACTAGCAGGTTCAATATTCAAATAACCAATTCATTGATGTAATCTTGAGGGGTACGCTTCACTTGGTTTGACAGTAATGAATTAATGTTTGTGAAAACAGAGTGTTTTTTTGCGATCCGCCATCTTGCTGCGGCAAGCTAAGTAAGGTCTGTAGCATTGGTAAAATACGTAGGATTTAAATTGTTTTGAAACACGAGATTTCACGTCTGGAGTGACTGTTGTGCTTTATCAGGTATGGGACAAATTCGAGCTCATTTATAGAAACACGTCAGATATTTTTGTACATAAGCAACGTGTAAACAAAGGGTGTAGGCTTAAACAGGACCTGATGAAGTTCAACGCCATGTCTGTTGAGTCGAGTTGAGACAACAGAGAAGGCACTTTCTTGAAAAGATTTTAGAGGTGAGCCAGTGATGGAACAAAGAAGTGCCCACTTCACCATTCCACTAATCACACTTTACAAAATGCAATAAGGTTTAAGGGAATGTTGAGAAGCGAGAAGGAGAAAGTTTTAGAGGGACACAAACTCTGTTTATCAGTGTTGCCTATTACGTGGACACCGTCTGAATAAAGTAGGAATTGATGCACAATTGAGAACTGTGGCATGCGTCATACCCTCGTACATGAAGTCTACTTTTAGTTTGAGCCACACGCAATGTTATCTATTGAACGGCTGTACTTGGATACATTTGAGTAAAGCCAATAACCATTTACAAGGTAATCAGTGCACTACGAAGCTCACCAATCTGAAATACATTACAACCCTGTTAGTCAGGCCACGATGGGCGCGGCTGGCCTGCCAAACTGTCGTTGGTATAAATAATAATGATGCTGATGATGATGATGATGATGATGATGAAGAAGAAGAAGAAGAAGAAGAAGATGATGATGATAAATAATAATCTTTAATGAGGAGGCCTACATCACCGATTGATTAACAGAAGGGTCCTCAATTAAGATTAATCTAAACTAATATTTAACTATGCAGCACTAAAAATATAAACGTATTAATAGATAAAAACAAAAGGAGACAACATTAAAAAAAACTATGCATTATGCTTACTACATTAACCCTTTGGATACCAAACTTTAGCCAAAAAATACCGTTTTTAACCGTTTAGTCAGGTTTTTTAGCTGCCATGACGCTAAATAAGCCTAAGTTTTGCTAAGAAAACTTTTTTTTTTACTAAATTAAAAGGAGAGATTTTTCGAGGATTAGGCACAAAATTGAGCAAAATTTCAATTCCGGGCATGCGCAAAAAGCCAAAATTTGGACTTGGGTTTGGAAGTTTTTTTTTTTTTATTTTTTTATTTGCCATTAACCGTTCTCAATTTTGTTTGTTGCCCCTTTCCTTTCTGTCTTTCTCGGCCCTTTTACACTGGCTACCTTTTGCGTGGTATGTTCTTTCTGGCTGCCGTGAAAAGTTGGATGTTAATCACGGGCGAAGCCTAGAAATGGACCTTGATCAATCATTGGCGTAATGGACCATTTTACCACCGTTTTTGCACCAAAACTGATAACGTTGTTTTTCGATTTGCGACGTCGGAATGTCGTCGATATCTAAACCTGACCATTGTGCGGAAAGGCCTAGCCTAGTACTACTATCTGCTTATCAAAATTGGTGACGTCACAAGTGGTACAAAGAGCACGACCATTAAGTGGCCGTATATGGCCACTTGGGCGTCAAAGGGTTACCACAAATTTAAGTGCGGCTTTCGAAAGACCACCCTTAAATGCCGCTATTGTTGGCGATTCTCTGAGCCTAATGTCTAAGGAGTTCCATTTATCTGCAGCAACATTTAGAGTAGTCCAGTGTCCCCATCTTCTATGAAGAAAGTAATACAAATTGACATTGAATTTGGGCGAAGAAAAGTGCACGTGGGAACTTTCGTCTCAAACTCCCAAATCGTAACTCCAACTCGACACTTGCAACTCGCTTGTCAAATCGGAACTATTTAATACTTTATTAACAAAGCAACTAAGAAAATTGGAATAGTTCAAGAGAGTTATAGTAATATTCAAATCGAGCCTCCATCAAGTTCCCTTGATGCGTTGAAATCCTCTTCCAGCGATAGAGACACCAACAACAACACAGCACATGCAACCAGCAGGATCCCGCTGATCGCCGTAGCTGAGCCAGCGTTACACAGGTCATGCGTGCAACAATGAACCTCGCACTCTCCGTTATGAGACTCCGCAGCTTTACATACTGGGTTACTTGTACTCGTGCACTGTGATTTTATCTCACAGAACTTTGTGTGAGTTTTTCTGCCATGAAGCTCATGATTATAGAACACCTTAGAGAACGCTTCTTCGTGTTCTTCAGGACACGTGACTGTCTCTCCATTATCGTCGCACTGATTCCAAGACGTTTCACTGTAGCACTTGTAGCACTTGAGGCTTGTTGCTATGGAGAAATGGCGTGCAATAAATAAGTATACGAAGCAGAAACAGAGTGAAACTAATTAATAACTCATCAAGTCAAAACAAAGAAAATCAAAACCGTGAAGGAGGTTTGGATACCCGGTCTTAATTAGCATAGAATTTGATGATTTTACTTGTCTGTTTACTCCCTAGTTTTTCTTTCGATTGAGAAGATATATCAAACACTCGAGGTAGTGTTTCATCAGCTATCCAAAGACCTCGAATTTCGTCAAAAATACTCCGCTGCGCGTCCTATTTTCAACTCCCTTCTCGGTGTTTGGATATCCCGATGAAACACCGTCTCTCTTATTTGATATATTGCATCTGCAATTCCCAAAACGGTTTTTGAAGGTGTAGCTTGTTAGCGTAGTTGACAGGGAGTCCAGGAAAATATTGATGGCATGAATTCAAGCGGATGGTTGCTATTTTTCCCTCCACCTCCCAGACGGGATAGTAGTCCATCGTAACTTAGCGTCAACTTTTAATTCCGTTTTACAAGTTATAGATATGACTTCTGTTAATTAATGTTTTTCTTTCAGTTCAATTTTTTAATTTGACTGATCTCGATACGCGGAAAACTTACCGAAATTTAAATTAGAGCGAATAACCCATTTTAAGTTTGAAAAGTAAAAAAAAAATTGAGGTGGTTAAATTTAAGTCCTGGATTAACATTTGAATTAATTTTCCAACAACTTCGCCCTGCATTGGTTGAGCGAGGAAAGGGCACTGAAGAACATAACACAACAATGTCGAGTCAGGTCAGTGTAGCAGCGTTGTGTTTATGTTTTTTATTTTTATTTTATTGTTATTAATTTGCTCGAACAGTTACAACAATTACAATTAAACTTACACTACAGATCAAAAAAGAAAAGAAAAAAAACATTATATATAGTCTACACATTACATACTTGTGTTGTGTTTATGAGAAAATAATTCACTGTTTCACAACGTCTCCCTCCAGTAGAAGAGTGTGCGAACGATTACCGGTATATTGAATTAGCAGTCTGACCTGCGATGAATGTATTAGCTGTCTAGGCTTCTAGTGTAAGAACTGATGTTTACAAAATCTTGGT
This sequence comes from Orbicella franksi, assembly GCF_964199315.1. Taxonomy (NCBI): domain Eukaryota; kingdom Metazoa; phylum Cnidaria; class Anthozoa; order Scleractinia; family Merulinidae; genus Orbicella; species Orbicella franksi. The sequence goes on along the minus strand of NC_138148.1, from coordinate 9,576,867 downwards.
GTATGACGACTGGCTGCAATAACGCCATTCAGCTAGTTTTGATTTCTAATCGTTAGGGGCCAGAAGGGCTAAAATGGAAAATGGGATTTCCCTTTTTTTCACTGGGAAAATGGGATTTGGGTCCCTGGGACTGGGAATCACAAACGAAAAAGTCGGAAATAGGATGGGATTTGGGTAAAAAAAAAATAGGCTGGGAAAAGGGATTAAGCCAAACTGTTGGCTGCGAAATGAGATTTATACCCCGTACCTCCTTCATTATGTTTGCAGTTTTACAACCCAACAGATGCATACAGCCGTTTTATCAGCTGGATCAAAGCAGCGTAGCTGAAGAGACACCCGTATTAACGTTAATACAACGAAACTTCTTTAGCACACTCTGTCATGGAACAGTGTTTTCGTTTACCACGCAGATGAATTTCACTGTCAGAAAAGAGATCTTAATTATACATGAATTAATTTCGCGTTTAATTTAAGCAATTGTACGTTGTTGTAAACGGATTACGTTTTACGATGAAAAAGGAAAATAAAATAGGTCCTGCAACTGTCCTGCAATTGAAACATAGCAAGACAATGGAAACGATTTTTTTCTTATTGTTTCTTCTTTTTTCTCCGTGAATTTCTTATATTCTTCACCTTGAAACCTGTTTTTTTAATAAACGATGAGAGTTGTTCTTTACTTTCGCTAAACGAAAGCCTCTCCGTGTTCCAAGTCCTTACATAAATTATCATGATAAATCATCAAGGTATCGAGAATAAGCTTACATGTGCTAAATTCAATTTTTCTGATAATTATTTTCAGGAACTATCGGGTAGTTAACTCCATAGGATGTTTAAATATATCCATGTGGTACATTTCGTTCTACATGGAAAGTACAATGAAATCATTACCGTTGGATCAGTGTTGCGTGCAAGAATGAAATACGACGCTATAAACTACTGTCTCGGGTAGATTGACCTGCCTCAGGCAAATTTGATAGATTGCCGAGTCTAAATTTACTGTGATTGACTGGCTTGCGGTTGGATATGGAAAACATGCATGTTCAGAAGTTGAATTATGTTGCATGTTGAGTAGCGTGAGCTTTGAATGTGGAACACTTCAAACTACAAAGACAATGTTAAATCGACAACAGAAGTGAACAAATTGAAAACTTGAGGATTTTTGTCGCATCATATGCGACATGATTTGGTTGCGAAATTTAAATAGTTTTAAACTTGCTCAGTTAATCCAGTTTCCAGGAGAAATTTCTTATGTCTTTTAAAAATGTTACATCTTTTAGCATTGTGACGTAGCCTACAGAAAATTAAATTGGTCGATATCTCGGCTGGTTGAAATGGCAGAACAACAAGACACTACGTAATGCTTTGGGAAGTATCATGGCTCATTACCGGAGAACGTTTCGGGGATAGTTCGTGGTCATGGATCGTGTGTGTTTCAACAGCAGTTTGTAATTCTGTTAATCTTGGTAGGTACTTAGCTTTGGTGTTCTGTTCCCGGTTTTGATGAACTTCTTTGACAAGACCAGAGAGAGAACAGGTTAGTGAAGTTAGTCTTGTAGCTGTGTAGTGGACAAGTGCGCGGTATTTGCAGCCCGCCAGTCAGTTGTATCATTTGTGCCTGTAGGGCTCAGTGCTGTTGATTTGTTTCTAATTAAGAGTCCCTGTCCATAAAAATGGAAAATAACTCGGCATGGGTCCAAAATTCGATTTCGCTCATATTTTTATGGTAGATAGGCTAGGGCATGACAAAAACTACTGGACAGTTTTTTTTGGCAAAATATCCTTTTATTTCAAAGAAATATGTAAATTACCAAATTCCGTTAAAATCGTCATTTGACGCACCATTTTATTAAACAAGTTTGAGAGCCTCGCATGCAAAACCACATCATTCTTCCGTCTTTAAAACACTCAAATATTTTTGTGCAATGTTTAAATGTGTACTGGGTTGATTTTAGGGAATGTGGCGTTGTCTTTTTGGGTGCACAATAATTAAATTTCGAAGATATGTATTTCATTCACTTAAAAGTACTTCGTGAATATAATTAATTTTCACCATGTGCGAAACCTTCAAATGGACCAAACTTCTGGTGGTTGAATCGCAGAAGGATGGTCTACAGATTCCTGTAAAAATTTCTTTGGGAAAATGATTGTGAGTGACGCGAGAGCTTTTCAAAGTACGTCAAAAATGCAAATATTTGACCATCCGTCGTCAAATTTCAATTTACGAGTTATATTTTAGCATGCGCCACATGACTTGACCTAGGTTAAGCTGAAATAGACACAGAGCTGATAATTTCGAAATGTTCTAACCTTATTTGATGTAAAAGGCAGGTCCAAAGCCGATTTGACGTGTTTCTAGTCGATCTCTCACCATTCGTCGCACGTAGAGCAGATGTTTGCTTTTGTTTAAACAAGGTTAACGTCCGATTATTGGTCGAATACTATGAATCTGTGACCATCTTTCTGCGCATATGAACATCACTGCATCTAGGTCTAAAACGGCTGAGTCATTTGTAGATAGTTGCTTGCTTTGCGCTGCGCCAAAATATTGCGTTTGATCGATTGCTGACCATTGCTGAAAGGCGTGTCGGCGCAGCACAATCTTACAGCCGTTATTGTTCGTCACGCAATGCTGCCACGGCATATGCTGCACATTTTGATCTATTTTGTATAGAGTACTCTCAGGATAAGTGAAACAATTTATTCATTGTTCATCTGTTTTTTCATATATATAATAATATATGTGTATATTTATATAATCATATTTTATAGTGTACGTGGTCTCGGTCCAAATCACGTTTGTTGTACGTTCTGATGTTTCAGACAACAGCTGATAAAGCTAGTACCTGTACTCACTAGAATTTTAAGAAAATCGCCATAAAAAAAATTATAGAGTAATGAAGCAAGAACTAGCTGAGATAAAAATAGGAAATCACAACGTGTCTAATTCGTGAGAAAAACAGACTAAATTTAATTAGTAATTACGTGAGTAAATAGCCCTGGGCATGCCATTTTATTTGGCGTATTTTGTTTGCTTCGTGGCAAGGCATTGGCATATAACAGAAAATAGAGGACTGTTTTCAATACAGTCCAAAATTATCGTCAGTGAAATATTGTAAATAAAACACCTATTGACCGGTTACCTCCGCGGCCATCATTTGGTCATTCCGACAAGGGTTTCATTATTGTCTTTACCCCTATTAAGCGGCCACCCAAAATTTAAGAACTTTGTTTTGGAAAGGGCGATGGCAGATAAGAGTCTGAAATTGAAGGTGCATGACGAGTGATAATTCAAACACACGTCTATCATGATTGTATTGAACTGACTCCATGTTCACCAAGAAATTTATAGCCCGACAGTGCAAAATTAAATATTCAAGGTACACCAACCTCTATTTAAGCGGCTAGCCCCATTAAGCGGTCGCCACCCATTTCCCCGAGGGTAGCCCACTGTATTACATGTAAACCAAAAATAATTGCATAGCGCGAAAAGACCTAGGTATGAGTTTAACGTTACCGTATTACGCAGGGGCATAGTAGGTAGCGGTGGTCGAGTAAAAGATAACAACAGGGGCAATGGTAAATTATTCATTCTTTTCATTTCTTAATTTAATCTCCTCCTACTCAACACGATTGTGTGCTCCCAGTGATTCCAAGCCTTACGGAGCCTTACGTATTAGGATAGAAATTGTCCCACCCCTACCCCCTAAAATGGGATGACAGAATTGCGTGACGAACAAGGAACCGCTGCAAGCAAGGATTCAAGCCATCAAACCGTGATGATCAAACGTAATATTTTGGTGTAGTGCAAAGCAAGCAACTATCTACGAATGACTTAGCCGTTTTTGACTTAGATGCAGTGGTGATCATATGTGTCGAACGAGGGTCACAGATTCATCGTATTCGACCGTTAAATAAGTTGACAGCTGGCGATGTACATCGGACGTTATGTAAACAAAAGCAAACTTCTGCTTTTTGTGCGACGAATGGTGAGAGAAACACGTCAAATCGGCTTTGGACCTGCCTTTTACAGCAAATGAGGTTAGAAAATTTCGAAATTATCAGCTCTGTGTCTATTTCAACTTAACATAGGTGAAGTCATGTGGCGCATGCTAAAATATACGTCTAACTCGTAAATTGAAATTTGACGACGGATGGTCAAATATTTGCATTTTTGACGTACTTTGAAAAGCTCTCGCGTCACTCACAATCATTTTCCCAAAGAAATTTTTACAGGAATCTGTAGACCATCCTTCTGCGATTCAACCACCGGAAGTTTGGTCCATTTGAAGGTTTCGCACATGGTGAAAATTAATTATATTCACGAAGTACTTTTAAGTGAATGAAATACATGTCTTCGAAATTTAATTATTGTGCACCCAAAAAGACAACGCCACATTCCCTAAAATCAACCCAGAACACATTTAAACATTGCACAAAAATATTTGAGTGTTTTAAAGACGGAAGAATGATGTGGTTTTGCATGCGAGGCTCTCAAACTTGTTTAATAAAATGGTGCGTCAAATGACGATTTTAACGGAATTTGGTAATTTGCATATTTCTTTGAAATAAAAGGATATTTTGCCAAAAAAACTGTCCAGTAGTTTTTGTCATGCCCTAGCCTATCTACCATAAGAATATGAGCGAAATCGAATTTTCGACCCTTGCCGTGAAATTAAGAATTTGTCTGATTTTTACAGGCAGGCACTCTTAACGCCTTTAAGGGCCCATTAACCGATTCATGCGCGCGCTCGCGCGCGTTGCTGAGGAGGTGAAATTTCACTTCCGGTCACTTACGTCAGCCTGAGCACGGAAAATAAAAACAACTCAAAAACTTGCAAATTCGCACACATTTTAGATGTTTCAGTCTTTGTGTTTCGCAAAATGCAAAGTAAAAAAAGTACAAGCAAAGACAAAGTAAGAGAAAGACAGAAAAACAAGAGATATAGAAACAGAAAAACTAACTCCGTGTGGCTTTGTTTGATCTTACCGAAGTGCGCTGGTAGTGTAAATTGCGCACGCGCTGATAGGGTAACTACCAATATATATCGGGCGCACTTCCGGTTTCTTTAAATGCTAAAGGAAACGCGGTTTTTCATTAAATCCAGCCTTTTTCGACGAATTTCGATTAAAGCCAACGTTGGCAACATAGCTATGCATTCCTTTTTCGAAATCATGCTTTTTAAAGAAAATTACGAATTTTTCAATATTTTGAAATGCTCTCAAAATCTGACCTTTTAGAAATGAAACAAAATCGATGCATAGCGTAATGAGGATTTAAATTAAAATACTAAATCAATGAAAAAAATCTCGAGAAAGTAATTTGCCTGGGAGCCTTTGCATTTTTGCTGTATTAGTCACATGACCATGGGCGTGGCCTGATGACGTCATCACTAGTGTTACTGATCATGAAAAAGTTGAAACACATCAAATAACCCTGAACTAACTAAAAATGAGGAGGTTAGATGAGACTAAATTTTCCTTAGCAACGGCTCGAAAAGATCAGTTAATGGGCCCTTCAAGGGATTAACCGATTTATCCGCGCGCTCGCACGGGTTGCTAAGGAGGTGAAATTTCACTTCCGGTTTCTTCCGTCAGCCTGAGCGCGGAAAACAAAAACAACTCAATAACTTCCAAATTCGCTTATATTTTAGATGTTTTTCCTTGTGTTTCACAAAATGCAAAGTAAAAAAAGTACAAGCAAAGACAAAATAAGAGAAAGACAGAAAAATAAGAGTAACAGAAAGGGAAAAACTAACTTCGTGTGGCTTTGTTTGATCTTACCAAAGTAATTTGCTTGGGAGCCTTTGCGTTTTTTCAGTATTAGTCACATGACCATGGGCGTGGCCTGATGACGTCATCACTAGTGTTGCTGATGATAGCGGAGCTCCGGCGGCCCGAAGGGTCGCCAAGCGGAGCCCCATGCCCATATAGGGAGGAAAAGGAAACCCATCAATTGATTTTCTCATGGTTATCATGGCTAGCGGTATTGCTCGTGGGCGCGTACGCACGACGGCGACGACGACGACGACAGAGCCGCGCAAGATGGCGGCCATACTCCAGCTAATAGGTTGACAGAGACATGCACCCTCGGTTTGTAGCGGGAGAATGCCATTTTTCTTGGCGGGATTTTTAAAGAAAAACGATAGCGGAGGTTGATCTAATATTTTTAAGACAGAATTGCACTGAAGCAAAAAACAGAAAGCAAGAATTAACAGGGAAAGAAGTAGCGAAGAAGATCGCGAAAAAGACTGAGCGGGCCAGCGCTGGGGAAGGAGGCGAAACAGTACTGAACAATGCCGTGAGTTATAGCTAGTCAAGGGCTAGAGAAAGGAGGTGAAATAATACCGAACAATGCCGTGAACCAAAGCTAACGAGGGCTATAGAAAGGAGGCGAAAGTACCCGACAAACTGATTCAGAAGACTGCCGAACTCCCCATGGCCAAGTTCAAAATCCGCGCGAACGTGATGCTGTGCAGCCGTGCAAGAAAATTCAAAAGTCACCTGATTTGGTCAGGTGATGAACAAGAGAAATCAAACGTACCCGAGTGTTTTAGAGAAATTACAAAACAGTAAACGTAGCGGAAAGAAGTGGTTGATTCGTTGATGTATCGAAAATATAACTTCAGTTCAGTCTTCACAACTTTTGCTGCAAGTTTCTGCCCGGAAGATTTATACTGGCCGAACTGAATTGCCAACTTGCGGTAAGTGACTTTTGTTGTTGCGTTTGCTATGAAAATTAACAAGTTGCCTCGGCGATATAAAGTTATTTTCAATTGGAATCCATTAAAAGTCTTCCTTATTTGAAGCCATGCTGTAAGAGATTTTAAAAATTGCATCGTTTTAATTTCGCTCGTCTCTAAACATTAACACGTGGGTCGCTTTGGAGGTTGCTGGAAGTTGTAAACAAATTAAGTTTTCTGTCGATTTTCGTCGTCAACTTAAGCCTATAACCTCACGTCTAAAAATATGCTTAACCAAAACCGTACTTGTAAACACGGCCGGGCGAGTTTTGAAGTTTTCTCTGAGTAAGATAGCACTGCCGCTTCGTAGACTGCTAAAATTTCTTCTTCTGTTGTTGAAAACCAAGAAAGGTCTACAAACCATTTTAAGCCGAAGCGAACAGGATTTGCTAAATTTACTTTTGTTCCTATATGTGAATATTTGCATATCGTGATTACAAAGTATGGAGATTTCCTCGTTTTGTTAGTTCAATTTATTCGGTTTGGCGAAATGCTTTTGTGAATTCCGAGGTTAATTTGGTTGAAGACTGGTAAAGCTACTGCCAATAAAATGACTGCAAAGCTAAATTAAGCCGTCGGCAAAAATACAGACTCTCAGTAATATTCAAATTTAAGCGTGAATAATTTTTAAACTTTAACACCGCAAGCTTAAACGAATTTTCTTTATCCTCTCTTTTATTCGGTCACCCTTCATTGAGAAGGGATTTCCCCTGCGAAATAAATTCCCAGTAGTCTGGGAATTCCTAGGAATTCCTAGGAATTCTTAGGAATTCCAAGTTATTCCAAGACATGTAAATTATGCTTTAACCAAGACCTTGGAATTTCTGGGAATATTTGGGAATAGTGGAAGTATGACTGGGAATTATTGGGAATTCCTAGGAATTCCAAGTTATTCCAAGCCATGCAAATTATGTTTAATCCAAGACCTTGGAATTTCTGGGAATATTTGGGAATAGTGAAAAGTATGACTGGGAATTATTGGGAATTCCTAGGAACTCCTATTATTTCCCAGACTGTTTTAAAAAATGTGTTTGGAATATCTAGGAATTTTTGGGAACAGCTAAAACACATAAAATATTGTGTTTGAAATTTCTATCAATTTCCCAAAATGTCAAAATTAAAGATGAACTCAGTGCATGAATCAGTTTCTGTGAATTAGTAAAAATCAACAGGATCGTTTCCCTGGAGTTCCATACCTTTTTATTGTTGTCAAGCTCCAAGGTAATTATTTCCAAACAAATGTTACTACATTAATTCCAGTTTAAGTCTGACAACTCAACATAAAACTATAGCTCTCATAACATTGCTTTTTAGATCCAACCTGATTTGTTAGTGTATATGTGCCTGTATGGACCCTTAAATCAAACACCCAGAGTTTAACTGATAGAAAAGTGGATGCTCTCAGATTTGATAAATAGATTAAGCAAAAAATTCCTGTTAGCATAAATGTATATATATTATTTACAATTTCAATAAAACCAAAAGTATATATATGCATGTATATATTTAATATAATTGTAGATTCACACACATACCCATCACAGCCCACTGTTGAACAATTTTTGACTTGATCCTTTATGACTTAAGGAAAAAGAGGAAGACATCTCTCACAGATGTCAGAAATGAAAAGCTCACAGTTTCCACACACTTGCTGTACATTTGTAAAACTGTACTGTGACATTCTCTGGACAAATTACCCGTAGTTTCATTAAAACAAGGATATCTTTAGCAGCCTCTCATTGTCATACAATGTCTTGAAATTAAGGCCAGAATAGCCATACAGGCATATTCTTTGGCAGAAAATGTTTTTTTCTTGTGAACAATTAGTTTCACTTTCATCAGGGGAGTCCAGTGAATGGCCGTCAGTGTCAGAGTTCTCAATTTCTTCAGAGGAGTCAGAACTAGAAACTTCAACATCATTATCTGAATCACTGTCTGTGGACAAATCTGAGTTGTTGTGTGTATTACATCAATTGGTATTTCTGTAGTCTTTTCAGGTACAGTGTATAGGCAACTCAATTTCATCAAATGCTTCTGTGAAGCTTCAATTCTTGCATAAAGGTTGACTCCATAGTCCATCAAAGTCATCCACAACATTTCTGCCAACAGCCATCTCACTCAGGCGAGCCGAAAACTCTGAGGTGTTCTGTTCATGGTGCTGGAAATGATCTCCAGGAAAAAGTGATGCAAGAGAGGGAGATGACATCAACTGGCCTGGGAAGACTGCTTTAAGCAATTTATGTGGTCAAATCTTGTAGATTTTGGTATGGGTATAGTGGGATCATCAATATGTTTCTTGTATTTCCTTGTCCTCGTGGTCACTTTAATTCATGACACAACAAAATCAAAAGAATAAAAAAGATTACGAGTCAGTGGGAAACAAATGAATAACTGACATAAATAAATGACAAATAAAAAAAACCTACATCTTGATGTATTGAAAAGACTATAGATCTCATATAATGTTAATCCTTATAAATAATTCAAAGGAAAAAAATGATAAGCATTGCAAATTTCTACTTGCTGCATTCTGCTGACTGGGTGTTGAAACAAGTGGGCTCTCAAAATAGATTTGGTGGACTTACAACAAGCTTAAGCTTATTTCGCAGAATTTATCTCGTTTTCTCACGTCGATCTGAAACCTTTTAGGTGAATCTCGGCTTTTGGTGTTTTTAAAGAGCACACAATGCATTGCTTAGTTTGATTTATTTAGAATTATAGCTTATCATAACAGAAAATCCCTATAAAATTGGATTCCTTACCTTTGCAGTGAACTTGATTTAAGTGCCTCATGATCCTTTGTTATCTTGACAACCGTCGGGAACAGATCAACTAGTTAAAGTACGTTCCATTTTCTTCGATTTCTTCGTAAAAGGTTTGTGTAGTTTTTTCCTTTTGAAGTAAGACCCATCTTTCAAAAGACCACCAAAACAACGTGGAAAGGGAAGCAGACTTACCATCGAAAGCGACTGGTCTGGCAACCTCGTTGCCAGTCTCTCTCTCCTTCTTCTCCAGTTTCCATTCTCTCCTCAACTGATCAGCTGAACCAATCACAGCACGCGAAATTTCACGTGACTATCCTCGTGACTGAACGTGACAAAGATCGCGTTATTCATTCTCTTTTGGCGCCCATCTTTGAATTCAGCGTTAACGGTTGATCACTCGTGCGTATTAGTAGATTTCACTTCCAAAATTATATCAAAATGGTTTTTGTTGCGGTCCTGTGACTAGAAGAAAACAGCGTGAGTGTCATTAACGAGAAACATGTTATTCTTGGCGAAGATTTGGAGCTAAAAGAAAGTCTTACTGTGGATGTTTCAACGGGGAAAACTTCAAAGGGCAGATTAGCTGTATACAAAATTATTTGGTGAGTAATCGAATTCAAGTAACCCTATATTATAAAAAGTAACTTCTTTTATTTAGATAAAAGCTTTTGAATGAACTTTGTCATCACGAATCATACACGAGTGGGTCACTCAGTCATGGCAGGAAATGAATTCTGGCTAAAGCAAGGTTGAAACAATTTAGGTTGCCCAGAGGGCATGCCTAAGCAATTTGATTTGCGAATAACAAGTCGTTTCTCTCGCCATACTTGTTCAAACTAAACAAATATAACAGTTCTCGCTGATCCCAGTCAAAGTTCTTGACAAAAACTCCAACGAGGCAGCCACAGTCTGCATGAGTTTGATATGTCTCCTGTGTGTTTCAGCCTGACTGTATGGCAATCCATGTTGATCTTCAATTTTTGTCCATCCGTATATTCTTTTGCGTTTACTCTATTATTTAAATGTTCCTTTAATGTTTTAAGTGTCTTTTTTAATATTTCTAATGTCTAAATTTGGCTAAAAACCGTGATATATATCCTCCAATTCGAGAGTTGTTGATACACGTATAGAAGAAGGAAAACCTTGATTTAGTCTACTGTAAGCTCAAGATTTATGTAACATATTTATCAATAGTATACAAGCACCTTCACAATTATCAAGTCTTCTCTTGTAACATTTTAACTAGCTTACAGTCAGGCCTTAATTAGCTGCATGTATTAAACTGTGAGCACATAAATATTTGGATCTCAGTCTTACAGTACCTCATATATATCGCAGTGTAATGTATTTTTTTAAATTTTGTTTTAGGTGTCATACAACAAAGATGAAGATGAAGAGGCTAGCTGCAGAATCAACAGAAATAACTGAACAGCGGCTAAGTTTGCCCAAACTCAGCCTTTTTTTAATTTTAAGGAATGTCTCAGTTTTGTTTTTATCATTGATTCCTTACAATCATGAAAATCCAGATATGTTCCACACAATAACAATAATTTAAGGTAACATCTTGTGTATGGAAAATTGTTGGATTTGTAAACTAAAAAAGTAAGTAAGTTATCTGAAAAAGTTCTCTTTTTATCAAACATGTAAAAGTTTGACCTTCATATCTGTTTTCAGTTTTACTTTTGATTCTTGATGTAATGAAAAAGAAAGAGGATGATTATTCTTATGTTTAAATTCATGAGAGCCAATGTAATAAACCATTCATTTAAAACCTGTTGGATGTGATGTCAGTGACTTTATTTGTTATTTTAATGCTGGGCATTTATCATCAAAATTTTGTCTGGCCTACAAATGATACAAAATTCCCAGTTTTTCTCAGATTTTCCCAAAAATTCCAACCTATTCTCAAAAAATCCTACAAATTCCAAGTTATTCTCAGAAATTCCTAGGAATTTTTGGGAATTTTAAGGAATTTTCAAGGTGAGTATATTTCAGTTGGAATTCCTAGGAATTCCAAATCAGCTCTATGTGAACTTGGAATTCCTAGGAATTCCGAGTCCGAATTACCGTGAAAATTCACACCTTAGATTCCTAGGAATTCCTAGGAATTTTTTCCTAGGAATTCCTAGGAATTCTTAAAGTTATCTCACAAGGGTTGCTGTTGATATACTCGAGCTCAGATGTAGTGATATGCATCTTGTGTTTATAATGTAGATTTCCTCGTTTTATTTTGTTGTCTGTCCAATTAGTTCGGTTTGGTGAAATGCTTATATAGTCCAAAATGTTGAGTAGACAATTATGCATGGCAATCCTGTCTGCAAATAAAGCTCTGCTTTGATTTTGATTGGCTATTTCATTTTATTTGTGCCATTGCTTTTGGTTGGGGTTGATTCCCCAACACGGTATTTACACTTAATATGGAAATGTTCCTAAAAAGTGAGATGGTACTAATTAACTCGGTAAATTGAACAGTGTAATAGAAGTTCTTGCCCTGACCATTTCTCGGTAATAAGAATAACTTTTACATACATATATACTCAATTTAGTTGGAGAGAGCGTTCTCCTATCTCCACTCTCTCTCTCTCTCTCTCTCTCTCTCTCTCTCTCTCTCTCTCTCTCTCTCTGCTGTCTTCTTTGCACTAATTTTTTATTAACTAACTTATTAAATGAATGTCACTGACTGTTTTCTTTGTTGTGCATGCATACTTTTTTGCTCGTCAAAGAAAGTTTCAGTTTCTTCCTGGCTGTACAGTTTCCTTTCTCCTGTCCTGTACCAATTCGTTTGTGATATAACTTTGCGAATTCTCTATTCTCCTTAAATTTTATCTCATCAGGCTGATAGAATGCACTCTCAGAGTGTTCCATCATTGTCTTCAGTCGCTAAAATTTTCCGGAAAAAAAGCAATAGTTTTCTTAATTTCCTTTTACTTTGCGTTAAGACTTTTTAGCATGCCTGTAATTGGCCCATGGGCATTACGGGAAATAATTTTCAAGTAAAGAATTACATTCATTTTAGTGTTGAATATTTTAAATTGTTATGAATTAGGCATTTATTTTTATTTTTTATTTTTTATATTTTTTATTTTAGTCGCACGCAATGTTTTATGATTTTACTGAGGTATACCATGTAAATGTAAATAATGTACTGGAATTGGCCAATCAGAGTGTGCATTATATCGGCTTTAAACACAAACCATATATAACAAATGACTTGTATGTGAATGATATTTTATTACAGAGAACTGGACAGGGCAAGAACTTCTCCTTCTTTTGTGAATTTATATATTAATTCCTCTCAGTGCTGTCAAAATGTCTCAGGAACCTTCATTTCTGATAATCTATTATTTTCCACCATACCTACAGCACAGAAGCTCACCAAATCCTAACTGATAACAAACATGTGTATATCTCTAGCCTTTGCTGTGTGCTACATGTATATTCTGTTATCCTGCCTTAACTGCTAGAAACAATTTTGACAGAGCTGTTGCAACAGTTTCACTTAAATTGAATTCCAGTAACAGCGCTGCATGTAGCAGTGTTATTGAGTATGAACTTTATGGAGGATTTTAAATTTTTATTTTTTTATGATTACAGACGACAACAAAACATACATGTGTATACATAACCTGATGTGGGTGTTGGTTACAAACCGTAGTTCATAATAGTCATCCTATTACAGGTAAGGGGGAAAAGTTCAGAGAGTTTAGAACATTTCTTCCCCCAGCACACCTTCTGTCTATAGGTGCAATAATTGAGAGGTTATATATATATACGAAGAGTAATGTGAAGTTACTGTATAAACTAAATAGCATTAAAATCTGACATTTGAACGCCTCCTTTATTAAAATTAGTCACGATTTAATTGTTATCACTCCCTGTGAATTCATAGGGATTCCAGAGGCAAATTATCACCTAATGTGGAAGTCCTGTCTTCAAGTGAGGGAAAATGACACAAAAGAGTTACAATGAAAGTAAAAAGAATTGTGAATGTTGATATAGTGTACATTATACATCATGTAAAGGTATTTGGTGAGTGCCAAAGGCATAACATTTCATGTATTGCTTTTTCAGGGCAAATTATATAACAGTGACGTTTTAAAAGGTGTGATCAGAAAAATAATGAGTACATTGTCCAGGCAGCACCAGTTTATGGACAGCATATGCAGACAGTAAGAGGAACTGTAAGCACTACCACGTAAGTTAGTTTTATGCTTATGACTTCTTGTTCTTGGATTTTGTGTCATTTCATCATAAGAATAGGTAATGAAAGATGCAATAGTTGTTGCAATATATTTTTGAAGGAAAACTTATAAGTCTACCTATGCTGGATAACAGCCATGTGTAAACTGAATGTGAAGCAAACACTCTGTTAAAGATGGGGCAACCCTAAAACCCAGAAACCGGAATTCGGAATCTGGAACCAAAAACCGTAATCCAGAAACCGGAAACTGGAATCCACAAATCAAAGAAAATAAGTTCTTCAAATACTCAAAAATTGTTTTGCTTAGCTTTTTAACTGTAAAAAGTAAGCTGCCAAGTAAAAAGGACCTCAAACTTAACCTTTTTTGAAACAAAAATTCCCCGTCTGTTGAAATCGTGCAACCGTTAGTTTTAGTGAGGGCTATGATTATGAGAACCTCAGTAAAGTGCGTCTTAATTTTATTCCAAGCACCTTGAGAGTGTCTAAAATAAGCTTGCTGGTAATTGCCATTTTGTTTAATAAGTGATCTTCAATTTACCAGGAGTATAAATTTATCCTTTATGTCTAGTAGATACTGAACAAGATAGAAAATGTCATAGAGAACAGGATATCCGTCACTGGCAGCCCCCTGTACATTGACAGTCACGTCCCCACTTTCGAAGTCCAAAGGCTAACCCATCTGGTCTAAATATGAAATTTGATTTTTCCAACAGATATGAGACCAATTCCAGATTAACACAATTTCCACACTGATACTGTGACAAATCAGCCTTTCATATTCTTGGCGGCCATCATATTAAAACAATTTGTAGAAATGTTGCACACTTACTTCCGTCTGCTTCTCGCTTGCTAACAGATCAGACCACATGTTGTTAAAAGATGCTAAAAGACTGCCAGAAACTCACTGCAATAGCCTATAATAGCTTGTTGTCAATGTGCTGCTCACCAGTCTTCTCAGAGCAATTTGATCTAGACAAGAAGCGGGCTCTCACTAGGGCCAGCTTGAACAAAAGATGGATAACTTAGCCTATGAGCAGGCTCTTGTGTTTGGGCTAGGGACGTGAGTGGCAAAGCTTTATGAAGGCTCTTGGTGACATGCCAATGCAGAAAAACACTAGACACCTATTTAGCCTGCTCAGACACTAGAGACAGATACTAGAGCCTGCTTGCAGGCTATGAGTAACTCTATCCACCCAAAAACTCAGTAACCCTGACTGGATAGTGATGTACCCAATGGATAGCTTTATGCACCTGTTGAACAACCGGGCCAGATATATAGCTAAGGGTTGTTCAGAACTAGTCAATAATTTTTTAGCAATTACAGTCTGTGGCTGAAGTAAAGCCAAGAAAATAAATAACAACAAAATAATTTTTACTCATATTTATTTATTAGACATTGCTGAAGTGAATTATTTCTATCATCATTCATAATATCTGGATTCCAGATTCTGGTTTTTGGTTCCAGATTCCAGATTCCAGATTCCGGATTCTGGATTTCGGTTTCCAAATTCAGTGTTTTAGGGTTGCCCCAGATGATGTATGTGCATATGTTAATCTTGAATAATCTGAAATTTCAGAGAGTTTAGAAATATCATATCATATCTGTGATGGTTCTGAGGTGGAGGGCTGTTACATGTACATGTAAATGTCTCATGCACGATTTTTCACTCGTTATGATTCAGGAGCAAATAGTTTCTGTATCTGTTGATATGCAACAATCTACACCAATATTTCAACCTAATAATGTACAGTGTATATTAATTAACCAAATTATGCTGTTTTTAGTTGACCAGTGCTACTGGAGTAATGTGATGTTGAAGTGCACAAATTTACAAACACACCCAGTGCCAACTTGTCAAATATATGAACTGGCCAGACAGTGTAGATTACAAAATTCTCTGAAAGGTAAGATGTTTCTTAAACATTATTTTGTAATTAATGATTTCTCAGACATTGTTTTCTTCAAGAAAAGATTCATACCCCACATGGAGGTTTTTTCTCTATTAGAGCTCTTGATTCCTGATACTTTAATTTGGAATTTCTAAAGACTGGCCATGAATGGGTGTTGGGTGTGAATATCTTAGTTCTGAAACTGCACATTCATTCATTGAGTAAGCAAGAACATCAGTATTTATCCTGACAAACTCTGATTTTCTTCTGGAAGCTGACCTCATATACAGTTGTACAGTTATATGTACAACCAAACAGCCTGGATGACCCTGTGATTGGGACTGTGCACATTGTTGTAACCCTCAATGTTCCAGTTTCTTGTTTGAAGCAAATTGCATTTGCTCTCGAAAGCAAGTGGCGAAGTTCATAACAGTTATGTAAGTTTGCTTTGTATTTCAGGGCAGAGCCTGCCACAGTGAAAGTTGGAGTACCAACCCCTAGCATTTGATTCACTGTTAACACTCAGTAAACAACTAACAATGAAGTACACTGTATATCAAAGAAAGGAATTACATGCCTGTTCCTGTCCGTCAATATATGAACAGTTTACAGATGGGGAGCCTGTATTAAAACATCAAAGATTTTCAAAGCAACCATGGCCTGGTGAGATATTTCTGAGGAAATATAAATTTAAGGTCCTTATGATTACTTATAGGCATTGATTTTTATTGTAAACAATATCTTACTGAGTGTATTTTTCTTGTGTACTAATTGTTGTAGAACACAGAGATCACCGTTATGACACAGATATTAATTTGTGAAAAGTTCTATAAACAAATGCATCTGGGAACAAATTAATTTATCATGGATGCAGCTTCTGAGAGATCCCCAATATTAATGGAACATACACTGTTCATACATGTAAAAGAGTTCAGTAATTCATTACTTATGATTGTAATGCTTTGTTTGGTTTCTCTGTATTTACAGACAACTTGATGGGATTATAAATTCTGCACCAAGTTCATTGAATAAACTGACTTGGAGGTTCAGTTCTGCAACCCATCCTGTTTGTAATAATATCATAGCTCAACATTGTGACAGATACACTGCATTACATTATTAAGAAACACATATTAACTAATTATTTTTAAGTGCCTTTTAAATTAATCAGTTTTTCTAAGAGATAATTTACTCATGGTTTATTTAAATAATTGGCTTTTTGGCTTTAAAATGATATTTATTGAGTTTTTAAATCAATTTTGTGATAATCTGCATTGGACATGGCATAAATTGATATTTTGCCAACACGAAATGGAGAACTGGGTCTTAAGCAAAGTTGCAGGATTAGCATTTTTATAGAAAGAAAGGGTTGAGAAATTTGTGACATTCTACAGACAGCCTTGCCATTCGCAATGTCCGATAAGGTTAATTTGTTCCATTCTGTTGTAGAAATAGTGTTCTCTAATTTATAAATTATTTCAATCTGTTGTTTAATGATTGCCTTATAACTCCATGTCTGGCTTTGGTGCATGTAGGATATTGATGTATCTTTTCTTATCCATTTTGCTGTAAATTATCTTAATTGATGTGTCAATCAAAACATATCTTGGATATGCTGGGCTCTTCTGACAAATGTACCTATGCCTGATAACCTTGGAGTGCATTTGGTTGTGTAGTGCAGACAAAATACATGTACATAATATAACTTCCTCTTAGCTTACTGATAATTCTTGGTATAATTTAATCATAGCAAAATTAAAGTGCACCTAACCCCCAAAATTTTTTTTCGCTAGAACGAATCTACTTATTATTTGAAATAGTTCTGCGAAAAAATTTTTGAATTCCGTTAAATCCTCGATTTTCTGTGCCACGACGAAATCTCGAAAATAGCTCCAAAACACCGCCATTTTGTTTCACGACCGAGTTTGAGGAGAATGGGTCCAGCGGCTCTTGTGACGTCTACCCAGGAAGATTGGATATCTCATTTCCTCTCATTTCCTTCGGGATGGTGTAATACACATTCGAAAAGTGCGCAGAAAACGCCTTCCAGAGGTGCTATCGGCTGTTGCAGCAATATTCCAGATTTAAAGAAAGATATACTGTACAATTTACTGACGATGATCGGCTAATGGTGCAATAAAGACGTAAACGATAGTTGATTTTGTCGAACCGAAACAAGCGAACTGAATCTGTGAGAACCAC
This sequence comes from Orbicella franksi, assembly GCF_964199315.1. Classification (NCBI taxonomy): domain Eukaryota; kingdom Metazoa; phylum Cnidaria; class Anthozoa; order Scleractinia; family Merulinidae; genus Orbicella; species Orbicella franksi. The sequence continues at coordinate 9,559,069 of NC_138148.1, read as the reverse complement.
TGAAGAACTCTCACTGGAATTTGTTCCGCAGACTTTCGAACGCTATTTTCATAAATTTTCTGCTTAAAGCTAACCAGAAATTCGTAGAAATACTACCTACAACCTATATCTTCCAATCCCGCAATATTTATAATATAACCGGCAAAGTTGTGTGATCCGGTCATGATCAAGAAGCGTTATACTGATATGTAAATAGATCGCAACTGTACGCCGCTAACCAACACTTATTTCTCTTTCGATTTAGATGAAAGTCGAAGATTAATCCTCTAGAATTACATGATAACAAAATTGTTAGACTCACAGAGTTTTTCGAAGGTTTGGAAATCAGCAGTGCGACAAAGATTCTGTGCAATAGCGTCGAAAATATGACCGCGTAACATTATCTGCGGACCGCTTAGGGAACACATCCTTTTCGCTTATCCGACGAATTTCACTGCAAACTTTGAAAACAATTTACATTGGTTATTTGGAGTTACGACTTAAAACGTGTGACAATGTGAAATCGGTAACTGTATGAAATGTTTCCTTCCGCCTTGCTTCCCGCAGCTTCAAAAATACAGGTCCAAACAATACGATTTTCAATCGATCGAAGCCAATGTTTTGGAGGTCATCAAGTCTCGAAAACTGCAACACGTACGTCGTTCTTATAAACATGAAGCATTCAACTGAAAGTAAAACACAAACTGGATTTAACAGAACCTTGACAAAATACATTCTCGGTAAGGACAAATGTAAACGGGCTATAAACACGCGTGGGAATCTTATGTTTAGTTGACTAAATTACCATCCAAAGCAGTCCTTGAGTTTTCTTTCCTGCTTTTCGTTTGCCTGCTCCTCCACTTCGTATCTAGCTTTCCATTCCTAATATACAAACAGCTCGTCCGCAAAGACGTCTTCCCCGTCGTCGCTTGAAATATTGTAAATTGCTCTCAAAGCTCTAAGCAGTGAGTTCACAGTTGTCGAACGTGCTTGATCGAAGTATATTTCGGAGCCTTCCGAATCGAAACTTAACTCTGACTCCAGTGACGAAAAAGAAATCATTCTGAGACAAAACTTGGACGTTTTAGTCCCAAAATACATCGGAACGATTAGTTTTGCGTTCTATTTTCTCGAGCAAATACAGAGAGTTGACTGAGGCGCTATTGTGTTTGGTTCCTGGGTAGACGTCATCAGGTACCGCCGCCCCAGACTCCCTAAAACGCGGTCGTGAAACACTTAATCGCGACTTTGAAAGGGCATAGAAAATCGAGGATTCAACCAAATTCAAAAATTTCTTCGGCCAAATGCTTCAAATAAAGTCTAGATTTGTTTTAGCGAAAAAAAAATTTTGGGGTTAGGTGCACTTTAATTAATGGAACCCAATAACAGCTCTTGTAGTCCACACTGCCAGTCGAGAAAAAGAACCAATCACATTGAAATTGAATAATAAAATTATTATTAGAAGCCTATGCAAGTATTCATGATCAGCAAAAAAAAAATATCGTAATTACCATTCATATGAGGGTGATTTTGCTTATTGCAAACCCTTCCAGCAGGAGGAGACTCCATACAATAGTGAAGATGGCTAAATGTATCTTTGGGGACAAGTTAGAAAACAAAACTTTCCAACTTTTCACATATTTATACTGTTTTGGTATTTTTGTGAGATTTCATTTGGTAGAGATTCAGGGACTGAGTATATTGTAACCACTGCATTTCAATCAGTCCCCACAACAAAAAAATGTGTAAACTTCTTTTGTGTGGGAGTCCCCATGTTAGCTGAGGAAGAATATAATGATTAATAACAATGCCTTGCCTTTCTGAATAAGGTAGGAAAGAACAACAAATGCCACCAAAAAGCACAGAAGACAGTTCTGTTATGTGATCAAGATTTTTGGTGGCTTCCAAGAAATCCTTGAAATCATGGCTCTATACTTCATAATCACACCATCTTACACCTCGATCTGCTGATGTAATACTAGTTCCGGCTGAAACTATTAAATCATTCACAATTTACCTCATACAAGTTGGATTATTTTCATTAGTGTCATTCCGAAAAATAACTGAGGAGCTCCGCTTTTAGGCTGGCCTAAATCTATATATTAAAAAGTTAAAACACATGAAATAACTCTGAACTAACTAAAAATGAATAAATTTTCCTTACCAACGGCTTGAAAAGATCGGTTAATGGGCCCTTAAAATCTACTGATTTAACCGTACGGTTTTAACCATACGGTTTTTTCAATTTTTTAAAAGACGATTTACTCTAAGGGGCTGAAACTTTCAGTAACTGTTCATTCATCTTCCGCGGAAATTTTGATATGTCAATTGTGTGTCTGTCATTTTTAACGTTGCCATGGCTTCCTTCAGTTTTTTTCATCAAATTGCAGAAATTCACAAATTTGTACATTTCATAAGCATACTGGCTAGATTTTATATTAATTTGTGCTATTTTTAGACTTTTTAAGAAAATAGTAAAATCCAAGATGGCGGATCCAAGATGGCAGGTCAAATGACGTCTTTGACGTAATATAACGTCATAACCAACAAAAATGGTATCAACTTGTTGAGCAAGCTCAGGGCTGGATAATGAATGTAAATTTATTTCGCTGTGGTTTAACAGAACGAAAACCCAAGAAGGGGGGGGGGAGCAATTAGAAACATTGACAAGTTCAAAATTAGACGGTCACACATTCAGCCGAGGACAAGTTTGAATTTAGACCGCAATCATTTAAATTTATTACTTGAAAACGGGGAACCAAGTGGCGGCCGGAAATACGTCTGTCTTCGTAGACTATACCTCTCGCAAATCCCTTTGTTTTTATGTTCCTCAAGAGGGGACGCGAGTGATTTTCACTGTAAATATCTCCTCGTGACTGTATTAACAGAACTGCAATGATCTTGAAAAATACGTTCGCACTGTCGTCCTCAAAGCTTACATTCTGTTAAATGACAATGTTTGGTTATCAGACTCTCACAATTTAAGTTCAAATGCGTTCAATTGAATCCAGCTACCTTGGATATTGTTCGATTGCTAACGGTACCGAATTTCATACTTTCACCGGTATATACCATTTCTACCAGATAATAACTATGTACATTTGGCATATATAGCCATAGGAACCTCCGGTTTAATGGCATTTCTAGAGTCCCAGCAAGTCACAACGGTGACCCCCTATTTTTTTACATTTCTGACATAAATAACTCATCATCTCACAGTGGTAAAAGTCTCAAAAAAAATCAATGTTGGAAAATTTTCGCGCGAACGTCCTTAATGACATTTCTAGAGTTCAAGTTTCTCACGACGTAGCCAACATTTTAAACGCTACTTATCGGTGGAATGGGCTCATTTTTGTCAACGAGGGAGATAATAGATAAGTTGCAATATTTAGAGAGAAAACCACGTCACTCTTAGCTGGTTTTCATGCAGGTCATCTATCCTGGTCGAATTGGAATGTGGAGATGTTGGTTTCTGTGGAAGGAGGAAAACCGGAGAACCCAGAGAAAAACCGCCGGAGCAAGGCGAGAACCAATAACAAACTCAACCCACATATGGTACCGGGCCGGAATCCTGAAACCAAACCACATCGGTAGGAGGCGAGCGCTCTCACCACTGCGCCATTCCTGCTCCTTTTGGACCTTATGCTAGGATGAGTAAAATACACGTTAATGAAAACTAGGCGTTTGTGCTAGAACTGCGCATTCTCGTCAAGGCTCCATCACGGGGCTCCATTCCAAAGTTTTGCGCCTGCTCAGTCTGAAACGCCTTTGATATTGTATCAACCTTCTTCTCTTCGTCTTCTTCTACTTCCGAGGTCTGTGGGTGAACTTTGGACTTTTTCCAGTTGATGAAAATCATTATTAATGGTATCAGGAAAGCAGCAAACAGTACTCCTCCAGTCATGTAGAATGAGTAGATATAGCTCCCTGTGTGGTCCGCTATCAAGGCTAAAGAAAGGAACCAAGGAAGAAATGAGCTTGAAAGATCCCTAAAAGGTAGAATTCTTTTCTCAGAGTTTTACTGAGTTTCTACTGTGGTATTCCACCATATCTCATTGATTATTCTTGGATTTCTAAAAAAACTCTGACCGAAAAGTATTTCCCTTCGAGTTGGTTTCAATGTTAAGGCAGTTTTCTCTGGAGTCTCTAAAAGTAGTTGGTCTCACATTAGTACGTTACAAGATACGAGTGACTCGTTCGCACGCGTTTTCCCGCGTTGGTATTTTGCGTTTTCCCGTATTGTTGTTGGCAAGTATTCAGTGGACAAGGTCATTGTCCCGAATGATCCCGCGCGATCACTCTCAGTGAAAGTTGTCTTACAATTTTATCACTTTCTTATGTAAAAGAATTGTTAGTAACCTAAGCGTATAAAAGATCAGTTTTCTTTCTTTTTCAGCATTTCTTAGTCTTTTCTTTGTTGAATACAGACGTGAGTTAATGTGAGTGTGACGTTTACAGGGTCTTTCCAGTCCGTAATCGTGGAACATTTCCTAAAACATTTTCTGTCATGCAACCAATCTCTTATTAATACACTGAATGGTGCTTATGCCCCTCCCCTGTCGCGTTGATTTTCAGCAGACCAAAGCAACATTGAATGGGGGTTAGGAAGGAGGAGGAGTATGGGGAGGGGGAGGGGGGAGGGGGGGGGGGTGCGACATCGATGTGGTTTGCCTACATGGCATTATTATATCACTCAGTTACTACGTCCACCATGATTGGTCAACTGCTGTCACCAGATCGTCTTGTAATCACGATCGCCAAGTTTCATGAAATTCGTCTATAGGGTTATAGTTCATGGCCATACTGGAAGAGCTAAATGGCCTTTTTGCCTCTTTGTACCGGACACGCTGCACTGAAAACGTACTGTACTTCCGGTCAAGACCTCAGGCCTGCGCTCCCCCTGGACAATTCTCGCGCTCGGTTTGAAGTAATATTATAAACTCACCAGCAACTGGTCCACCGGCGGCCGCAGAAAACGAATATAACACATTGTTGATGCAGAAAGAGGCCGTGGTTCTCTTGCTGTCCACAACCGTCAGTAGAATAAAATTCTGAGTTGTTATGTAAATACCATCGCTCAGCCCATAAATGACACTGAAAACGATAAGGCTCCAGTATTTTGTGGTGAACGGTAGCATAAAGGCGGCGAGACCAGCTGTTACTAAGCATGATTGATAAACGTACACTGGATTAACTCTTTTGTTGTTACATAGTCTTCCCGTCATCAGGCGAGCGACACATGACGCAAGGCCGATAAAAATGAACAGCCGAGAAGCTTTCTGCGCAGAGATTCTAATATCTTCACAGTACTTGACCTAGAAAAAAAAATTAACAATAACCTCTTAAGAAATGTTTTATTTAGCAAAGTATAGAAAAGTAACCTTCAGTAAACGGTGACATTTTTTTTTGTGCGCTCAATCCAGTGTACGAAATTTTACCCAATAACGGCCATGAAGTTGATTTAACAGCACAGAAATTTGTGTGGTGTTTCATTCTCGGTCTCAAAGATTTGGGTTACCCAGTCATGCGCAAAAAAGAAGAGCTCCAGGTTCGGGAACGTATATTACCTTGCTGTTTGTTACATGACACTGAGGAGCCACAAGCTCTGGTGAATTTTTTTCCAAACAATCATTTTCCTACAGTTTGTTTGCATGCCTATAGATTCTGACCAAAGCACGGAGAAGTGCATGACCGTGGCTTTAAAAAACTTTTATTTAACCTACATTTCACAATTAGATTATTTAACAATTAGAGGAAAACGAATAAAAATCGAAAGCGTGTAACCTAATTGTAAATCTACTAGTCGTTCAAAACTTTATCTAAATTCTCTTCAAAGGCACTTCGAAAACGCAAAGAAGCAGCGGCCACTTTGTCAACAACCGTGCCCTCCTCAGCTACTTACTGTCTACAACAGAATAGCCAGTGACTAGCGTAGCCAATCAGAGAACGCCATTCGTGACGGAACGCTAATAGATATCTACTAAAGACCCATATACGGAGCATTTGAACCTCTGGGTATTTTACGTGTTATTTCCAACTCGTCCCACCTTGCAATAACAAGGTATTTTAAACATACCAGATTGATGTAAGGAATATACATCCCAAAACTGGCGACCGTGAGCGACGTTACAATAACAGTGTAAGCAGGAAAGCTCCACACACTGCAGTAAAGAGAGATGCCTGACTTGTCGTCTCTTTCTTCGCCTTTGTTGTTCCTTTCAATGCTTAAGTTCTCCACTGCTGCTATTTCTTCTACGTATGGATTAAAACTCAGACTCAAAATGCAAACAAGGACGTAAGTTGCTGCCATTATTCTAAAAGTGTTCCTCCATTCAAACGAGTCTAAGAGGACTTGAAGCAAAGGTCCGGTGTAGAGGACCCCTACACCCGCGCCCAATGAAACGATGCCAGTAGCTACAGACAACTTGTCAGTAAAATACTTAGCAATTGCAAGAAAACAAGAATTGCATATGAAGCAAGTTCCTAAACCGTACAAGGCGCTGTACGTGAAGTACATCACTGTGAAGCTCTGGACGAATGAAGTCGACACCAGACCCGCAATGCATAGCGTGCCTCCCAAGAAACATGTGATACGCCATCCAAAGCGATCACACAGATAGCCTGCCAGCGGACTTGCAAACCATACCATGCCCAGACCGATTGAGCCGACAAAAGCTGAAAATAAAAACGTTATTCAATCAGTGATAGATATTTTTCACCTTCAATTACTCATCGCTATTTCTTTTCGCGGGATCCTTGGTTTGCGAGAAATAAGGGGCGCTACATTTTGCTTTCTGCCAAATTTTCGCCATTTGGCGAAATTTGCGATGAAGGGAAACGAATTTTTCAACGCTGATCCGCACCGTAACAAACGGTTAGTCTCAGAGTCGATGTTATAAGTCGACAGAACTAGCGGAAAACAAAAGAAAGAAAAGCATAACATATAACAGACTGACATGTTCGGATGGGACGCACTGGACATAGTACAAAGTTGATAATCAGTTCGGCATTTTAGCATGTTCTTCTCTCTACTGTGTTAGGAGAAAAAGAGGTTAATGAAAGGGTTTTACATTAGAGGTTCGATCTCTTGTGATAACGTTTTCCCAGTCTTCGTCGTGATCATTTCGCAATATCGCCAAAATTAAACCCTGCAGAAAGAAGTACCAATGAAACAATAAACTTCGTTGCTTGCAGGGAAAAATAGGTGCCTTAAAAAGTGCTCTGAAGTTCTTTTCCATGCAGTTTGACTTGAAGTTTTTTTGTTGTCCATTTGTTGGCATGAAAATAGTTAACTTTTTCTTCAGGGTCCCTGTCTTCGAAGGTTTTGGGGACACAAGGGAGGGGAATTCAAATCCCAGCTTTTAGCTTTCATAGTCATTGTAGGAGATAACCGTCAAATTTGGCACTAGTGTTTTCAAACCGAATATTACAGAATCCAAAGCTAAGAATGCAAACTTCAGTTTGTTTTAGCGAAATGACGGTTTGTCTTCAAGGTCTATTTAGTTTTGCGTTGAAATTGTTCTGCCGTCACGTTCCATGGCTTATAGGTCGTTTTCTTTATTGATTTATTTTATTTTAAAATAACTTGAATTCCAATTTTAAACATTCGTGTTCAATACGCCATTTCCAAATTACAATCATGGCGAAATTTGATTCGATTTCTATGACATGATGTAAAAAACTGTATACTTTATTTTTAGAACTGGTAAATGTTAATGAAAGTATAAATTCGGAACTGTTGGCAATCCAACGTACAAGATGTAAAGTAGCGAAATTCAGTTAAACGAATTGGAAGTTTGAACAATGACCAAACATTGCGATTCAACGCAATGTCATGCGACAAGGCGACAGTGCCTACGTATTTTTCAACTTTCGAAGATCATTACAGTTGTGTTAATACAGTCATGAGAAGATAATTAAGTACACTGTACTGTAGAGTTCACTTGCATCCCCTCAAAACAAGGTGGATTTTTGAGGAGCAAAGCTCAACACTACTTTTCGAGTAAGTTATCTCATTGTAGTCTAAAATTAATCCCGTCCTCGACTGAACGCATGGCCGTCTAATTTGAACCTCTCAATGTTCTTAGAAGGGAATGATCAGCAGTTTTTCGTTTTTAAATCAGTAGCTTTTAAGCGTTATTCAGAAACAAATGAACAGCACTGATCTCCACTACCGGCACATATGATACACTTGACTGGCGCGCTGCGAAGACTGCCCGCTTGTCGACAACACAGCTACAAGACTAACTCCACTAACCTGTTCTCTCTCTGGTCTCGTCAAAGTAGTCCATCAAAGTCGGGAACAGAACACCAAAGCTAAGTACCATACCAAGATTAACAGCATGGCAAACTGCTGCTGAAACACACACGATCCATGACCATGAACTATCCTTGAAACGTTTTCCAGTAAAGAGCCATGATACTTTCCTAAAGCATTGCGTGGTGTCTTGTTCTTCAAACATTTCAACCAGCTGAGATTTCGACCAACTTATTTTGCTGTAGGCTTCAAAATTGCAATGCTAAAAGATCCTGTCAAGTCAACTATCATATATTTCCCTGGAAATAATTATAAGAAAAGTTAAACTCAGCACGTATAAGTGATGATGATAATTTATTTAAGTTTTGTTTTTTATATTACTGCAGTTGAGTGTCTGCCAAATTATGGACGATAGATCGTACTTGTTTGAAGCTGCAAGCTGTTGATGATGTCATTAGTTTCAAAACAATTCAATTTTATTTCATTTTCTTGTCTTTGCCTATAAATAAAAGAATTGCTTGCCCCCGAAACTAGTTCCAAAACTAATCGAGGTGGGGGACAAGAGTTTATCTTATAAGGGAAAGATAGGCTGGTAAACACAAATTATGGCGAACGAGAGTCCCAGCTTTAGCTTATCAGTAAACGAGCCGACATGCCGAGCATCCCTACACTACTCATCCAAAGACGCCTACGGTGGCTCGGTCATGTTCACCGTATGGAACCCGATCGCTTGCCAAGGCAAGTCCTCTACGGGGAACTGTGGGAGGGCGCCCGACGCGTGGGCCGACCTGTCCTTCGCTTTAAGGATGTTTGCAAGCGTGACCTGCGACTCGCTGATTTCAATCCCAATACCTAGGAGGTCCTCGCGCAAGACCGCGCCGCCTGGCGTCACGGTGTGAAGGAGGGGGCACTCAGGGCCGAGACGAAGGCCAGGGCCGAGACGAAGGCCAGGGCCGAGGCGACAATTAAGCGGGCGGCGAGGAAGGAACGACAAGTATTAGTTCGTGAGGCCACCAACTACATCTGTACCAGCTGCAACAAAGACTGCCACTCAAGAATCGGGCTCTTGAGTCACTTAAGAGCCTGTCGACAGTGACGCGCTGACCATCGCCTCTCCGAGACGAGGATGCCATATATATATATATATATATATATATATATATATATATATATATATATATAAACTAAACTACCTGCAGAGAATTATAGTAACATGGATATTAATGACTTTGTAACGGAAATGATCGAAAGGCCGGGTTTATAGCTTAATGGTAGAGACCGAAAAAATAAATCAGTCAGAATCTGAAGGAGGAATACATGGACGTGGAATGCGGGGAGGCCATCATTTGTCAAAAGTAAAGAATAACTCTCATTGTTTATTAAAGAAGATATCAAAGCGAAGGATATAAGCGCTATGGTATGCTTGGAGTGAGTGTCAGAAATATGGATAAGAGAATGGCAACCATCACTGGAAAAGTTGAAAATTTACATGGACATGTCAATTTTAATTTACAGTATGTGAATCTTGATTTACATTCTTTGTAAATTACAATTTACATGTTAGGGTTTTGTAAAATAAAATTACAGGAAATTTACAGCTTTTAGTACAGCATGTAAATGTTCTGTAAATAGTGATTTACATTGTCTTTGTCGACAATGATCATTTGAAGAACATGTAAAAACCTGTAAAATATTTTACGCACTTTTACAGTATCTGCCTTTGTAAAAAACATGTAAATTGCTTTGCTAAACCATGTGAGGAACGTGTAAATAATTCAAGCGAATGCTGTAAAAAGTCTGGAAATGTTATGTTTGTAACCCTGTAAAAACCATGTAAATGAAAAAAGGGGGGCTGTAAGAAACATGTAAAAACCATGTAAATGATAAAAGGGGGCCTGTAAGAAACATGTAAAAACCATGTAAATGAAAAAAGGGGGCCTGTAAGAAACATGTAAAAACAATGTAAATGAAAGAAAGGGAGCCTGTAAGAAACATGTAGAAACCATGTAAATGGAAAACCTAGAAGTTACACGGGTGCGACACCGCACTAATTAAGCTGTCTTCTTGTGAACTTTCCGCGCATCCACAACAACAAATAAAACTAGAATTGTTACTGCACATGCAGGCGTCCCAAGCTTACGTCTCTAGAAAAGAGAAAAAATAATTCTCGGACACGTACGTATTTATTCATGAAGGACCATGAAAGCGTCACGTGTTGTGTGAGTTCAAGACGGAAAGAGCCCTGGGACCGAGTTTGAACTGACGCGGAGTTAGGTTAGGCAGGGAACCATAAGGGACACCCAACGACCGTTTCCTCTCGAATGCTTTTCAACGCTTTTTTAGGCTATCTGGTGTACTTTCAAAGCTCTGTAGGTTAATTTTAGGTTGCGCAAAAAAAAATTTATCTGTTCGGTTATTCTAGAGGAGCTTGAGTATTCTCGAACTTATTAGGGCTTTTTTGTCCATTTCCCGAAAACGCATAAGTGCACGTAAGAAACAATCAAATTGTGCCTGCAAATAACTCGACTTATTATTTAAACATTGTTTGATAGGAGTTTGATTTATTGTGCATGAATATTACAATGTAGGAGATAGTGAACATTGAATAGTTACTGCCACAGATTTTGAGTTTAGTTCTTCTACATCCTCTGACATTCAGTGCCTTCCAATCAGAGATGCAAATTTTTTGTCACACAGTAGCTACAGATGTAGATGTAAGATCTGTTTGATTGATGAATATTCAGGACTCAAAATAATGGCCGGTCAACGGGCAATGTCTGGCCAGAATGGTGACTCGACCAGCCAAAAACTTCACTCGCCGGTCATGTTGACCAGTCATGTCATGTTGAGACGGTCCCGTTGTTCATTCTTGAATAAACAATCAAATCCCTAACTGTAAATCTGAGAGTTTTTATCTCTTTTTTATTATGACCTCTAACGAAAACATACACCAGTGCATACATGTATCTGTTCGAACGGCTAAAGACCATTCGCTTGCTGTTTGTCATGCATTCAAGATCGATAGGAATGCCATTCGAGTGACTGGGGTTAAATCTGTTCAGAAAAATATTAAGCCAATCTTTAAACGGTCTAGCAGTGACTGGAACAAACAAACTATTTGTGGGTTTAATTTGGCTCACATTATGTGTACTTGATTTTTTTGTAAATATCTTGACCAGTCAGAAATGAGACGTGACCTAGCTAAAATTACTTTGGCCGGTCAACATGACCGGCTACAGTCCGATTTCAAATGTCACAGTATAAATTGGAATGATAAGAAACAAAATAATAACTTTATCTGTTCGGTTATTCTAGAGGAGCTTGAGTATTCTCGAACTTATTAGGGCTTTTTTGTCCATTTCCCGAAAACGTTAGGTCTTATCGCCTTTCCGAAAATGATAGCTGACTTTTTTTCGGTACCCAAAATGACATTTTTAACAATCCGAAAACAACAAACATTAAACTTCTCATATCGCGAAAGTTCGAGGTCACAGTTGTGCCCCTGAACCGCTGAGAATGAACGAAATATCATCGATTTAGAGCGTTAAATATTCCGAAACATGAACATTCTACAAGTAAGATTAATACAACTAAGTCTGCCCTTGCATGTTCACTGTTTCTGTGTTTTTTGTTTTGTTTTGTTTTGTTTTGGTGATTTCTACCGTTTTGTCAGTTTCATTGCCATCACTGTTATCCCAGTCCCTTTATAAGAGCATACCAGCCTTGTGAGTGCCCGATCTCCAACAAGCGGGAATCAGCGGTCTTAATGTTAGGTACCAGGTTCTCTCGGTTCTCCCGCCATGTTTGACAGTTCGTTGGAACTTGCATCGAACTCGAGCTCTGTTTTAGCGGGCCAAAATCCACTCTACCTTCGCTTCGTCACCGTGCACGGTTTCAAGGCAAAGTTTACCGTTACCCAGAGGTTGAAGATAGCGATTACAGGCAACAAAAACAACAGGTAAGCAAGTTTTGTATAAATTGAACGAGCAGAGTAAAGTAACGTCAAGATACGTATACATTTCGTTTTGCCTTTGGTTGTGAATGTGCCATTATCAAGGAGAAGTTACATTGCCTGTGGAATCGACTTTGGTGATGTTTACCTGTCGTGCATAAAGAGCTTTATTATCTGTTATTATCTGTTCTCGATAACTGAGCATGAGCATGCGACATTTGTTATTGGCTTATATGCACCTCATGATTCTTTCTGATGCGTGCTCTTGTAAGGTTATGTTGCCCTCTGATGTGAATGCTAGTAAGCTAAAATGTAATGTGCCATCTTCAGCAGAGAAATTTCTCTTATGCTAGAGTAAGTATTCTGAAGTTACTCAAGTGTCTACAGTTGTACCTACATGCAAGTTACAATATGCTGTTATACACAACTGTACATGGACATTGCACCCACTGGTGCTGATACTGTAGTAAGTTAAATGTTGTGGTATTTTCTTTCACAAAAAAAAAAAAACACTATGATACTTTATAAAGAGGTATACATGTACCTCAAACTGTCGTGAAAACTACACAGGACTTGAAAAAAAGGAAGAGTCACTTGCCCAGGCAGGAAAATCTATTTGTCTTGGACAACACAGTATAGTCAATCAATTATTTCATAACAATCAATAGAAATTAGTCAATGATATCAGAAATCAATAAAAGGATTTGTGGTGAGTCATCGATTGTGATCAAATTTTCAATAAGCATTATCAATTTTGCTGATACTAGCTTATCTTTTAAGCAACATTTAATAAGAAAGAAATGAACAAAAGATTTAAAGTGAAATATGAAATCATGAATACAATTGCATAAAAACATTACATTGTATCTCGTAAACAGAATATTTTGCTGGCATACATGTATCAGGGACTATGTTTTGGGGGTTTTTGGTAGTGCCTTTGAAATCTACATAAAAAAGTTACAATCAAACATTGTGTTGAAGGACACAATTTTTCTACAGTTTAGGTGAACTAACAAAGAGAGACCAACTTTCAATTGATTCTCTAATGACTGATAAATTTGGTAAAATCAAACTGATAACTTGAAACTTTTCTAGCATATGAGTATGAATTTCTTTCAATTGATCGCTAGCACTGATAACACTTACATTAATTTCAATTTATTGATTTATATCAATTTATGGATCGATTTCAATCGATTGCATTACCCTGGTATTACCAGACAGTACTTTAGAGCCCTGTCACAGCTATACATTTTACTTGTACGAAATTGGGCTCGTACCAAATACATGTAGGTTTCATGTGTCATGCATCTGTTCATGCATCTGTAGCAGGGCAGGAAAAAAAATTGTAAGTCACTGGCCCAGTGGGCCAGTCAATTTCAGTTTTCACTTGCCCCACTTAAATATTAGTTGCCAGTGTGGTGGCCAGTGAGGAAATCAGAGGACAAATGCGAATGAAGTACACTCGGATTCCAAACTAATTCCTGCTTTCAACCTAATAATTAACTAATCTTCAGGTCTTAAGTTTTGAAATGGAATGACTGGAAATTATCATTTATCAAGCTGGCATTTTTAGTCAGACTCACAAGACTACTGACGCTACATTGTAATTTCACTTGCCCACTGGGCCACTGAACTTCTATTTTCGCTTGCCCAAGAGCAAAATTTACTTGGCTGAGGAAATCAGACCTGGGTTTTTTCTTGCCTTGAGTAGATCACAGATAACATCAAAATGTGGTAAAAACAAAAAATAGTCACATAAGCCATTACCAGAGTGTGTCACAGAATTTGTGAATTTTTCAGGCGTGTGTTACCGATGTTTTTACCGCATTTTGATGTCTTCTGTGATCTATTACTGAACAGATGCACAACAACATAGAATCTGTCTGCTTCGTAATACATAACAAAGAAACAAAAACAAACTTTTATGACATCTGTACCTTTGTCCACCAATAGAGCATAAGTGCACGTAAGAAACAATCAAATTGTGCCTGCAAATAACTCGACTTATTATTTAAACATTGTTTGATAGGAGTTTGATTTATTGTGCATGAATATTACAATGTAGGAGATAGTGAACATTGAATAGTTACTGCCACAGATTTTGAGTTTAGTTCTTCTACATCCTCTGACATTCAGTGCCTTCCAATCAGAGATGCAAATTTTTTGTCACACAGTAGCTACAGATGTAGATGTAAGATCTGTTTGATTGATGAATATTCAGGACTCAAAATAATGGCCGGTCAACGGGCAATGTCTGGCCAGAATGGTGACTCGACCAGCCAAAAACTTCACTCGCCAGTCATGTTGACCAGTCATGTCATGTTGAGACGGTCCCGTTGTTCATTCTTGAATAAACAATCAAATCCCTAACTGTAAATCTGAGAGTTTTTATCTCTTTTTTATTATGACCTCTAACGAAAACATACACCAGTGCATACATGTATCTGTTCGAACGGCTAAAGACCATTCGCTTGCTGTTTGTCATGCATTCAAGATCGATAGGAATGCCATTCGAGTGACTGGGGTTAAATCTGTTCAGAAAAATATTAAGCCAATCTTTAAACGGTCTAGCAGTGACTGGAACAAACAAACTATTTGTGGGTTTAATTTGGCTCACATTATGTGTACTTGATTTTTTTGTAAATATCTTGACCAGTCAGAAATGAGACGTGACCTAGCTAAAATTACTTTGGCCGGTCAACATGACCGGCTACAGTCCGATTTCAAATGTCACAGTATAAATTGGAATGATAAGAAACAAAATAATAACTCCAGTGTAAAATTTGCTGATTGATATCATACATAGAATTTGCTGATTCATACTCAGACATAACTTATCTTATTTAACGAAATGTTTTATGTTACTTGTAGGATGAAGTAAAATTGAGAGTGGTCAATACATGCCTACTCCTTGGCATTGATGCTTGATCAGGAAAAAATCAGCCACTGAGAAGTCTACAGTACCTATGACTCTATAAGGGGTCCAAGGTCCATTTCTTGAAGGCCCTGGAAACTTTTCGGACCCACAAAGCCATCTTTAATTGAGCTGTGTCTAAAAACTAAGAGCTGTATATGCCTGAGACTTCTTGTGTGAAGGAAACCTCTGTTCATATTGAGAATAAGTGAATAAAACAGCTCAGTAAGCATAAGATTTCAGATTTTGGTATGGTTTTCTGGGTGCGAAAACTTTTTGGGACCTTCGAGAAATGGGCCCCTGGTGCATTACGGTCTAACATGGTGACCTTCAACACTTTCTGGTATAAATTCAACCACTTTAAACATTATTTTTAATGCTTTGAAGTATCACCTACACTGTACCTGTGTTAGTGAATTAGCATTAAATTTGAATATCTTAGATTGCTAGGTTGATACTTATTGTTCAATACAGCAGCTATAAGATTTCATCATAAAAAGCAAAGGCTATGTTTACATACATGTAGTACCAGAATAATAATTTATTAACTTATGATGTGTTATGGGAACTATGGTACTAGATAGACCTTTCAATTTCAACAGGTCCCTATGAATTTTTTTTTTTACAGTACAGTTTTTTTTTATCACAAAAAGAAAAAGTAAAATTTTGAATATTGTTTACAGTGAATGTTTTGTCAGGGGTCCAAAATGTTTGTCCTGTTTGGATTCTGTACAGTTTTGGAAAAAGAAGGAAACTGTGACTTTGTAAACACAGCCTAAAAGATGTCAGAAGCCTTGTTTTATGTTATGCAATGTATATGTATATATGTATACATGAATGTTTTTATGATGAATTTAAAATGTCAATCTCTATCTTGTGGTAAATGTTTTTTCTCCCTATTTTCTGTTATTTCAAAAGAACAATTCACTCTATGAAAAAAGTTGATCAATACTTCACACTTACATTGCAGTAATTTTCATAATAAGGTAAAGGTAAAGTCTGCATATGAGCCACGTGGCCCAACAGACTAGAGCTTATCCTGCTTTCTGTAGCAGGAAGCGATTAGGACTATTTCTACTCCCCCTGGATGAGATGCCAGTCCATTGCAGGGTTACCCCACCATTAAATTCGCTGGTACCTACTTATACACCTGGGTGGAGAGGTAATGAGAGTAAAGTGTGTTGCCCAACAACACAACAGAATGTACCCGCCTAGGGCTTGAACCCGGACCGCTCGATCAGGAGTTGAGCGCACTACATGTAACTACGAGGCCATCGTGCCTCCCACATTTTTCATAATTATTAAGGCTAATTTAATCCTACATTAATTACTTAGTAAGAAACAAACAGTTTATTCATTCATTTTATGACAAAGGTATTATCATTCTGTTACATTTGACTTTGTGAATTTAGTATATATTTAAGACAGGTATCCATTTGCAAACAATTTTAATTTAGTAATGCGCCTAAATTGCAAAATTTTCACTAGTTGTAGCTGACAACAGTATAGTTCTTAATCATTTTATTATTTATGAATTAAATAGAGTTGAATATGACATGGTTTGCACAATCTTGAAAAGGTCTTGAATTTTAGTAGTCTTGAAAAGTGCTTGAATTCGGTTAAAGGAGCTCAATCATGGTATTTTAAAATATTTTGGCCATGCACAAAATTACTTTTAAGTCATCTTGTTATGGATAGAAAGAAAAGAAAACATGTTTTATTTGTTGCAATGTGTACATTGTAAACCTTATTCATGGCATATAAAAACTATTTGAATTTTACTGAGTTTGTTCTGATTGCAATAAATTTCTGATTCTGTATAAATTTGCATGTTTTCTACTATTATAATTAAGGTCAACAGATTTGATTACAATAAAACAGTACATTCCATGCATTTTTCTTCAAGTTATTATTTACAAGTTATTTATCGTACAGGGTTTCTCCCTCCCTTTTTCGATTTACATGTTATTTCCAGGCTCCCTTTTTACATTTCCAGGTTATTTGCAGGCTCCCTTTTTCAATTTACAGGTTATTTGCAGGCTCCCTTTTTCAATTTACAGGTTATTTACAGGCTCCCTTTTTCAATTTACAGGTTATTTACAGGCTCCCTTTTTCGATTTACATGTTATTTGCAGGCTCTCTTTTTCAATTTACAGGTTATTTACAGGCTCCTCTTTTCAATTTCCATGTTATTTGCAGGTTCCCTTTTTCGATTTCCATGTTATTTACAGGCTCTCTTCCATTTACATGCTATTTACAGGCTCCCTTTTTCGATTTGCAAGTTATTTACAGGCTCCCTTTTTCGATTTACATGTTATTTACAGGCTCCCTTTTTCAATTTCCATGTTATTTACAGGCTCTCTTTTTCCATTTACATGTTATTTACAGGCTCCCTTTTTCGATTTACATGTTATTTACAGGCTCCCTTTTTTGATTTACACGTTATTTACAGGCTCCTGTTTTCATTTTTAATGTTATTTACAGCCTCCATTTTTTTTATTTACATGTTGTTTACAGCCTCCCCTTTTTATTTACATGTTATTTACAGTATTATGGCAGCCTCCCTGTATTAAATTTACATGTTATTTACGGGTTTCCAGGTTGAATCACAAGAAATTTACAGGCTATTTACAGTATTTGCAGGAACAGTTTACATGTTATTTACATGATCCTAGCCCTTTGCTTTGAAACATTTACAGTGTTGTCTTCATCATTTACATGTTTCACTTGAAATATTTACATGTTTTTTACATGAAACCTCCAAAACATGTAAAAGGGGAAAAATCATGTAAATTAATCTTTACAGTCTCTTTTTGATTATTTACATGTTAATTACATGTTATTTACATACTCTGTAAATTTTCAACTTTTCCAGTGCATTGGACTAAGCATATCAGGCACAGTGATTCTAAATATAATTTTTCACGTTGTTATTGTAAGATGCTTATGTGTCAGTATGTAGATTCGTTGGCATGCAGTTCACGTATTAATTCATGCCAATAAATGAATATTTAAGAAGTTTGCACGTTAGGAGTTGTCAATCGGCGATATCTCCGATTTTGATAACTTCATTCTGGAAATTTTGCCAAAGAATTGCGTGAAATTGCGTGAAAAAATAAGGCTATCCTTACTGAAAACTGATCCCATGCGATCAGCTAGTCAATCATACAAGTAGACAAATATTTGAATTACACCGTTGATTTCTGTGGATGATATTTCCTATTTTTTTGTTTTTTTTTTTTTTGTTAATAAGACAAGTACCAACCAGCTAAATCAATAAAAGGTTTATTTGTGACTATTCACGTTTAAGGTCAAATAGTCTAGCCTCGGTAATCGAACAAACACTAGACGATAACTCCGAAAATCCCGCTTACTCGCTTCGTTTCAACTTCAGGACCAACTCTACCATAATTAGGTCTGTCATGAGGCATCTCCGAACAGTAGCCGGAAAAGCAAACCGGTACCTGTCACCGAAAGTTAATTCTTACCAAACGAAAACTTAACAGTCCTAACAGCTAAATCTCAGAAGTCTACGGACAGAGAACGCACAGACTACTAATAAATGCTTAACTGGGCATCGCACATATTACGTAATTTCATTGTAAAGATCAGGGGGTCGTTTCTCGAAGGTCCCGAAAAGTTTTCCCACCCGAAAAGCCGTAATTGAATCTCAAACCTTTTGACTAGAGAGCTGTTTTATACATATGTTCTTAATACGAGCAGAGGTTCTCTTCATACAAGAAGTTTCAGCCGTGTACACCTCTCTGTCTTTAAACACCGATTAACTAAAAATGGCTTTTCGGGCCCGAAAAGATTGCGGGGCTTTCGAGAAACGGGCCCCGGATGACGCTCAAGAGAATCCTGAATGAGACTTACCTTTGGTATCGGACTCTCAGAGTTTGGGAGCAGTCTGTTTGCGCGCTAATACATCTTTGAGCAACATAATAACTGTCAGTATATGCATAACCAATAAAGCACGTTGTTGGCAATAAAGATTGGTCGAAGATCAAGTTGTGATCACTGACACTTTGACAGTTTGGAATGCAATTAGTTGTGCCCACAAGTGGTCATCAGTGATTGGGTTAGTTGGGGTCAGTGATTTTCAAAGAAATTTCCGTTCCATTTCAAATCTTGTAGACTTGAGATAGAAAGGCAAATTCGTGGGTGTTCTTTCTTTTATGTTTCGATGACTCTAAAGCGCCAATTCGTTATTCAAATATGTCTACCCTCGAGGGTAGACATATTTTCTTTCCGCAATGAAACAAAAAGAATTGTTCAAAATTTGTTACATGCTTCATGAACAGGCCGGTAGTCAGGCAATTTCCGGCGATTTTGCAGTTTCAGCCCTAAATATTTACTACTGACCGAGGAACTAACCAATATGTTTGTGATTACGTAACTAATGTTTTGATTACGTAACTCATGCATCACGGTGTATGAGCGCAAAACAAAAGATTGTGCACGGTCGTGGACCTCTCAACATAAATCTTGGCATCTTTGTTTGCTCCTTTGATGTTTACCGGGCTTCACAACCGTTCCCCTCTATCAACTATGGTTGATTTGCATACACTTACAATCAAACCAAGTGACGCTTACCCCTCAAGATTACATAATGAATTGATTATTCAAATATTGAACTCTCTCGCTCGTTCCAAGAATACGGCTGACTGGTTCCGAATTCAAAGAATCAATTCATTGTTGCATTCCCGAAACGACTAGTGGATTTCATATTCTAATAATCAATTCAATTTTGTATCCTTGAAACGACTAGCAGGTTCAATATTCAAAAAATCAATTCATTAATGTAATCTTGAGGGGTACGCTTCACTTGGTTTGACTGTAATGAATTAATGTTTGTGAAAACAGACTGTTTTTTTGCGATCCGCCACCTTGCTGTGGCAAGCTAAGTAAGGTCTGTAACATTGGCGAAATACGTAGAATTTAATATAAGTTGTTTTGAAACATGAGATTTCACGTCTGGAGTGACTGTTGTGCTTTATCAGGTATGGGACAAATTCGAGCTCATTTATAGAAACACGTCAGATATTTTTGTACATAAGCAACGTGTAAACAAAGGGTGTAGGCTTAAACAGGACCTGATGAAGTTCAACGCCATGTCTGTTGAGTCGAGTTGAGACAACAGAGAAGGCACTTCCTTGAAAAGATTTTAGAGATGAGCCAGTGATGGAAAAAAGAAGTGCCCACTTCACCATTCCACTAATCAAACTTTACAAAATGCAGTAAGGTTTTAAGGGAATGTTGAGAAGCGAGAAGGAGAAAGTTTTAGAGGGACACAAACTCTGTTAATCAGTGTTGCCTATTACCTGGACATCGTCTGAATACAGCAGGAATTGATGCACAGTTGAGAACTGTGGCATGCGTCATACCCTCGTACATGAAGTCGACTTGTAGTTTGAGCCACTCGCAATGCTACATACATACATACATACACACATACACACACACACACACACACACACACACACATACATACATACATACATACATACATACATACATACATACATACATACATACATACATACATACATACATACATACATACATACATAAACTTTGTTTAAGCCCGAATTTCAGAGTAGCTTGACCAGCTAATATTCCCGAGCAACAAAATATTTGATATGCTATCTATTGAATGGCTGTACTTGTAACATTTCAGTAAAGCCAATAACCATTTACTAGGTAATCAGTGCACTGCGAAGCTCACCAATCTGAAATACATTGCAACCCTGTTAGTCAGGCCACGAAGGGCGCGGTTGGGCTGCCAAACTGTCGTTGATATTAATAATAATAATAATAATAATAATAATGATGATGATGATGATGATAACAAATAATAATCTTTAATGAGGAGGAATACGTCACCGAGTGGTTAACAGAAGGGTTCTCAATTAAGACTAATCTAAACTAATATTTAACTATGCAGAACTAAAAATATAAACGTATTAATAGATAAGAACAAAAGGAGACAATATTTAAAAAAAAAACTATGCATTACGCTTACTACATTACGCTACAAATTAAAGTGCGGCTTTGGAAAGACCACCCTTGAATGCTGCTATTGTTGGCGATTCTCTGAGCGTAATCTCTGAGGAGTTCCATATATCTGCAGCAACATTTAGAGTGGTCCAATGTCCCCATCTTCTATCAAGAAAGTAATACAAATTGAAATTGAATTCGGGCGAAGAAAAGTGCACGTGGGAACTTTCGTCTCAAACTCCCAAATCGTAACTCCAACTCGCCACTTGCAACTCGCATGTCAAATAGGAACTATTTAGTACTTTATTAACAACAAAACTAAGAAAATTTGAATAGTTCAAGAGAGTTATAGTAATATTCAAATCGAGCCTCCATCAAGCTCCCTATTCTACTGTCTTGATGGGTTGAAATCCTCTTCCAGCGATAGAGACACCACCAACAACACAGCGCATGCAACCAGCAGGATCCCGCTGATCGCCGTAGCTGAGCCAGCGTTACACAGGTCATGCGTGCAACAATGAACCTCGCACTCTGCGTTATGAGACTCGGCAGCTTTACATACTGGGTTACTTGTACTCGTGCAATGTGACTTTTTCTCACAGAACTTTGTGTAAGTTTTTCTACCATGAGGCTCATGATTATAGAACCCCTTAGAGCACGCTTCTTCATGTTCTTCAGGACAGGTGACTGTCTCTCGGTTATCGTCGCATTGATTCCAAGACGTTCCACTGAAGCACTTGTAGCACTTGAGGCTTGTTGCTATGGAGAAATGGCGTGCAATACATAAGTATACGAAGCACAAACAGAGTGAAAACTGGAAGTACTGATTTGCAACAGATTGGAAGAAAGATCTGTCTTTCTCAAACTCAGTAATAATTCATCAAGTCAAAACAAACAAAATCACAACCGTGAAGGAGGTTTGGATACCCGGTCTTACTTAGCATAGAATTTGATGATTTTGCTTGTCTGTTTACCCCTTAGTTTTCCTTTCGATTGAGAAGATATATCAAACACTCGAGACAGTGTTTCATCAGCTAAATAAACACATCGAATTTCGTCAAAAATACTCCGATGCGCGTCGTATTTTCAACTCTCTTCTCGGTGTTTGGATATCCCGATGAAACACCGTCTCTCGTGTTTGATATATTACATCTGCAACCCCCAAAACGGCTTACGAAACTGCAGCTTGTTGGCGTAGTTCACACGGAGACCAGGAAAATATTGATGGCACGAGTTCAAGCGGATGGTAGCTGTTCTTCCCTCCAATACCCAGACGGGATAGATGTCCATCGTAGCTTAGCGTCAAATTAACTTTTAATTCCGTTTTCCAAGTTATAGATATGACTTAAATTTAAGTCCTGGATTAGCATTTGAATTAATTTTCCACCAACTTCGCCTTGCATTGGTAGAGCGAGGAAAGGGCACTGTAAGACCATAACGCGGCAATGTCGAGTCAGGCCAGTGTAGCAGTGTTGTGTTTATTTTTTTATTTTTTATTTTATTTTTTTTTTGATTTGGTCGAACAATTACAACAATTACAATTAAACTTACACTACAAATAAAAAAAACCCAGCCGTTTTATCAGTTGGATTCATGAAAGCAGCGTAGCTGAATAGACACCCGTATTACGGACCGGAGTCCGCTTTCAGCGTAACGTTAATACAACAAAACTTCTTTAACACTTGTCCTTGCGACTGTCCCTGCACACTCTGTCATGGAACAGTGTTTTCGTTTACCGCGCAGATGAATTTCACTATTTCAGAAATGAGATCTTAATTATACATGAATTAATTTCGCGTTTAATTTAAGCAATTGTACGTTGTTGTAAACGGATTACGTTTTACGATGAAAAATAAAAATAAAACATGTCCTGCAACTGTCCTGCAATTGAAAAACAGCAAGACAACGGGAACGATTCTTTTCTTATTGTTTTTTCTTTTTTCTACCTGAATTTCTTATATACTTCACCTTGAAACCTTTTTTTCAATAAACGATGAAAGTTGCTCTTTACTTTCGCCAAACGAAAGCCTCTCCGTGTTCCAAGTCCTTACATAAATTATCATGATAAATCATCACTGTATCGAGAATAAGCTTACATGTGCTAAGTTCAATTTTTCTGATAATTATTTTCAGGAACTATGGGGTAGTTAACTCCATAGGATGTTTAAATATATCCATGTGGTACATTTCGTTCTACACTGAAAGTACAATGAAATCATTACAGTTGGATTAGTATTGCGTGCAAGAATGAAATACGACGCTATAATTACTGTCTGGGGTAGAGTGACCTGCCTCAGGCAAATTTGATAGATTGCCGAGTCTAAATTTACTGTGATTGACTGGCTTGCGGTTGGATATGGAAAACATGCATGTTCAGAAGTTGAATTATGTTGCATGTTGAGTAGCGTGAGCTTTGAATGTGGAACACTTCAAACTACAAAGACAATGTTAAATCCACAACAGAAGTGAACAAATTGAAAACTTGGGAATTTTTGTCGCATCATATGCGACATGATTTGGTTGCGAAATTTAAATAGTTTTAAACTTGCTCAGTTAATCCATTTTCCAGGAGAAATTTCTTATCTCTTTTAAAAATTTTACAACTTTTAGCATCGTGACGTAGCCTACAGAAAATTAAATTGGTCGATATCTCGACTGGTTGAAATGGTAGAACAACAAGACACTACGTAATGCTTTGGGAAAGTATCATGGCTCTTTAATGGAGAACGTTTCGGGGATAGTTCGTGGTCATGGATCGTGTGTGTTTCAACAGCAGTTTGTAATTCTGTTAATCTTGGTATGGCTCTCAACTTTGGTGTTCTGTTCCCGGTTTTGATGGACTTCTTCGACGAGACCAGAGAGAGAACAGGTTAGTGAAGTTAGTCTTGTAGCTGTGTAGTGGACAAGTGCGCGGTATTTGCATCCCGCCAGTCAATTGTATCATTTGTGCCGGTAGGGCTCAGTGCTGTTGATTTGTTTCTAATTAACGCCTTTAAAATCTACTGATTTAACCGTACGGTTTTAACCATAAGGTTTTTTCAATTTTTTTAAAAGACGATTTACTTTAAGGGGCTGAAACTTTCAGTAAATGTTCATTCATCTTCCGCGGAAATTTTGATATGTCAACTGTGTGTTGCCATGACTTTCTTCGGTTTTCAAATTGCAGAAATTCACAAATTTGTACATTTCATAAGCATTCTGGCTTGATTTTATATTAATTTGTGCTATTTTTAGACTTTTTAAGACAATAGTAAAATCCAAGATGGCAGGTCAAATGACGTCTTTGACGTAATATGACGTCATAACCAACAAAAATGGTATCAACTTGTTGAGCAAGCTTAGGGCTGGATAATGAATGTAAATTTATTTCGCTGTGGTTTAACAGAACGAAAACCCAAAAAGGGGGGGGGGGGGAGGGGCAGTTAACTAGGAACATTGACAAGTTCAAAATTAGACGGTCACACATTCAGCGGAGGACAAGTTTGAATTTAGACTGCAATCATTTAAGGTTACAGTATACCTTCAGGGGTGTCTCGCATGCAAGCGATGTAGCGCGTGCAGTTTAAGCTGTAGATACCTAAACCCCTATATCAAATTAAAGCTTATAGAGCTGGCTATCAAACTATACCAAGAATTTTGAAATAAAATGAATTGTCGAATTTTTCACGACCACTAAAGCTACAAGTCAAAGCCAATTTCGTTTTTCGCCAATTTAATTTTTCCCTCGGTTTCATGGCCCAAAGCGAATAAAAAACGTATCTGCGTTTTGGCATATTTAATCGCAGTAAAAAGTTACAGAACATTTTCGAAATAGGTTTAAAAAAATGTGGGGTGATCGTACAAAAATCGCTCTCGAAGAAAAAGCATTTCAAAATTAGCAATTCCCAGACATGCTTTTGTAGTTTGTATGTTAAACTAGCTACTGTCCAAATTTGAGGGCTATTGAACAAATTCTCTTTGAGATATAACTCTTTTAAGTGTCTGCTTCAAGTGACGAAATTTATTCGAGAAAACAGCACTAAGAAAAATCTTCTGCTTCGCAAACAAACTCCGCCCACAAACACCTTCAACTGGGTTCTCAGAAAACTGAGCCAATCAGTGTAGGGAAAGTTTACTACCGTTAACCTCCTGGTGGAATTTACGCGCGAATCTCTAAAAAACCCTTGTGTTTCGCAATGTGCTCAAGGCGCCGAAGGCGGAGAGATTTTCTGTAGCTCGGTTTTTCTTGAAGTTGGTTTGGCAAAATGGGGAAGGCTAAAAAGGATAAGAACGCTAGAGTGGCTGAGCGAAGAAAACAAACAAAAGAAAGCGCGGGAAGCAACTGTGTGTGGTCAACTGTGCATGGATGATATTTCAAATGGTCTCAATGAGTCCGACGATTCGTCGATATCGGACTCATCAGAAGAGTCTCTGTCAACATCTCTGTTATTGCTGTCAAGTTCCGAAATTTTTACAGAACCTTTCTTTTCTCTCACCACGAATATTTTGCCCGCCTTATACCATAGCTATAGCTTCATCCGCGTGGCGAACTTCAATCATTGATGTATTTTCATTCGTTCTTCGCTGTTTTCGCTTTTTCGAACTGGTCCATGTTTTTAACGTGGTCTATGTTTACTTATAACTTAGTAGAGTTACACCTAATACCAAAAATGTTGGGTAGTCAGAACAACAATGCTGATCGACTGAGTAGTCAATTCGTGACATCCATACAGGTAATTCCCGCGAAAATCGTCTCGGTTGATTGCATACGCGTCATAGGGCTGTCAATAAAGAGGTAAACTTTTACTTCCGGCGTAAACGTAAAACCGCCATTTCTCCGCCAATATTTAGTCTTTTTCAAAAATATTTTTCGGAAATATGAGATCATTCTTCGACCACTACTTTGACCCAAAAATCCAAATTTGAAGAAAATTGCCGACCCGAAGGTATACTGTAACCTTAAATTTACATGAAAAACGCGGAACCAAGTGGCAGCCGGAAATACGTCTGTCTTCGCAGGCTATACCTCTCGTAAATTAAATCCCTTTTTTTATGTTCCTCAAGAGGGGACGCAAGTGATTCCTACTGTAAATATCCCCTCGTGACTGTATTAACAGAACTGCAATGATCTTGAAACATACGCTCGCACTGTCGTCCTCAAAGCTTACATTGTGTTAAATGACAGTGTTTGGTTATCAGACTCTCGCAATTTAAGTTCAAATGCGTTCAATTGAATCCTGCTACCTTGGATATTGCTCGATTGCTAACGGTACCGAATTTCATACTTTCACCGGTATATACCAG
Organism: Orbicella franksi; assembly: GCF_964199315.1. Classification (NCBI taxonomy): domain Eukaryota; kingdom Metazoa; phylum Cnidaria; class Anthozoa; order Scleractinia; family Merulinidae; genus Orbicella; species Orbicella franksi. The sequence continues at coordinate 9,532,681 of NC_138148.1, read as the reverse complement.
TTCTACCAGATAATAACTATGTACATTTGGCGTATATAGCCATAGGACCCTCCGGCGAGAACCAATGACAAACTCAACCCACATATGGTACCGGGCCGGAATCCTGAAACCGAACCACATCGGTAGGAGGCGAGCGCTCTCACCACTGCGCCATTCCTGCTCCTTTTGGACCCTATGCTAGGATGAGTGAAATACACGTTAATGAAAACTAGGCGTTTGTGCTAGAACTGCGTATCCTCGTTAAGGCTCCATTCCAAAGTTTTGCGCCTGCTCAGTTTGAAACGCCTTTGATATTGTATCAGCAACCTTCTTCTCTTCGTCTTCTTCTACTTCCGAGGTCTGTGGGTGAACTTTGGACTTTCTCCAGTTGATGTAAATCATTATAACTGGTATCAGGAAAGCAGCAAACAGTACTCCTCCAGTCATGTAGAATGAGTAGATATAGCTCCCTGTGTGGTCCGCTATCAAGGCTGAAGAAAGGAACCAAGGAAGAAATGAGCTTGAAAGACCCCTAAAAGGTAGGATTCTTTTCTCAGAGTTTTACTTAGTTTCTACTGTGGTATTCCATGATATCTCATTGATTACTTCTGGATTTCTAAAAAAACTCAGACCTAAAAGTATTTCCCTTCGAGTTGGTTTCACTGTCAAGGCAGTTTTCTCTGGAGTCTCTAAAAGTAGTTGGTCTCACATTAGTACGTTACAGGACACGAGAGACTCGTTCTAACGCTTTTTCCTGCATTGGTATTTCCCGTTTTCCCGTGTTGGTATTGGCAAGTATTCAGTGGACAAGGTCACTGTCCCGAATCATTTAAAGTGATTCCGCGCGATCACTCTCAGTGAAAGCTGTCTTGCAATATTATCACTTTCTTATGTAAAAGAATTGTCAGTAACCTAAGAGTATAAAAGATCAGTTTTCTTTCTTTTTCAACATTTCTTAGTCTTTTCTTTGTTGAATACAGACGTGAGTTAACGTGAGTGTGACGGTTACAGTGTCTTTCCAGTCCGTAATCGTGGAACATTTCCTAAAACATTTTCAGTCATGCAACAAATCTCTTATTAATACACTGACCAAGTTGGCACAACTTAAATCCAAAACGTTCTTAAATGAATGGTACTTATGCCCCGCTCCCCTTTCGCGTTGATTTTCAGCAGACCAAAGCAACATTGAATGGGGGTTAGGAAGGAGGAGGCGGATGGGGAGGGGCGGGGGGGGGGGGCGACATCGATGTGGTTTGACTACATGGCATTATTATATCACTCAGTTACTACGTCCACCATGATTGGTCAACTGCTGTCACCAGATCGTCTTGTAATCACGATCGCCAAGTTTCATGAAATTCGTCTGTAGGGTTATAGTTCATGGCCATACTGGAAGAGCTAAATGGCCTTTTTGCCTCTTTGTACCGGACACGCTGCACTGAAAACGTACTGTACTTCCGGTCAAGACCTCAGGCCTGCGCTCCCCCTGGACAATTCTCGCGCTCGGTTTGAAGTAATATTATAAACTCACCAGCAACTGGTCCACCGGCGGCCGCAGAAAACGAATATAACACATTGTTGATGCAGAAAGAGGCCGTGGTTCTCTTGCTGTCCACAACTGTCAGTAGAATAAAATTCTGAGTTGTTATGTAAATACCATCGCTCAGCCCATAAATGACACTGAAAACGATAAGGCTCCAGTATTTTGTGGTGAACGGTAGCATAAAGGCGGCGAGACCAGCTGTTACTAAGCATGATTGATAAACGTACACTGGATTAACTCTTTTGTTGTTACATAGTCTTCCCGTCATCAGGCGAGCGACACATGACGCAAGGCCGATAAAAATGAACAGCCGAGAAGCTTTCTGCGCAGAGATTCTAATATCTTCACAGTACTTGACCTAGAAAAAAAAATTAACAATAACCTCTTAAGAAATGTTTTATTTAGCAAAGTATAGAAAAGTAACCTTCAGTAAACGGTGACATTTTTTTCTTGTGCGCTTAATCCAGTGTACGAAATTTTACCCAATAACGGCCATGAAGTTGATTTAACAGCACAGAAATTTGTGTAGTGTTTCATTCTCGGTCTCAAAGATTTGGGTTACCCAGTCATGCGCAAAAAAGAAGAGCTCCAGGTTCGGGAACGTATATTACCTTGCTGTTTGTTACATGACACTGAGGAGCCACAAGCTCTGGTGAATTTTTTTCCAAACAATCATTTTCCTACAGTTTGTTTGCATGCCTATAGATTCTGACCAAAGCACGGAGAAGTGCATGACCGTGGCTTTAAAAAACTTTTATTTAACCTACATTTCACAATTAGATTATTTAACAATTAGAGGAAAACGAATAAAAATCGAAAGCGTGTAACCTAATTGTAAATCTACTAGTCGTTCAAAACTTTATCTAAATTCTCTTCAAAGGCACTTCGAAAACGCAAAGAAGCAGCGGCCACTTTGTCAACAACCGTGCCCTCCTCAGCTACTTACTGTCTACAACAGAATAGCCAGTGACTAGCGTAGCCAATCAGAGAACGCCATTCGTGACGGAACGCTAATAGATATCTACTAAAGACCCATATACAGAGCATTTGAACCTCTGGGTATTTTACGTGTTATTTTCAACCCGTCGCACCTTGCAATAACAAGGTATTTTAAACATACCAGATTGATGTAAGGAATATACATCCCAAAACTGGCGACCGTGAGCGACGTTACAATAACAGTGTAAGCAGGAAAGCTCCACACACTGTAGTAAAGAGAGATGCCTGTCTTGTCGTCTCTTTCTTCGTCTTTGTTGTTCCTTTCAATGCTTAAGTTCTCCACTGCTGCTATTTCTTCTACGTATGGATTAAAACTCAGACTCAAAATGCAAACAAGGACGTAAGTTGCTGCCATCATTCTAAAAGTGTTCCTCCATTCAAACGAGTCTAAGAGGACTTGAAGCAAAGGTCCGGTGTAGAGGACCCTACACCCGCGCCCAATGAAACGATGCCAGTAGCTACAGACAACTTGTCAGTAAAATACTTAGCAATTGCAAGAAAACAAGAATTGCATATGAAGCAAGTTCCTAAACCGTACAAGGCGCTGTACGTGAAGTACATCACTGTGAAGCTCTGGACGAATGAAGTCGACACCAGACCCGCAATGCATAGCGTGCCTCCCAAGAAACATGTGATACGCCATCCAAAGCGATCACACAGATAGCCTGCCAGCGGACTTGCAAACCATACCATGCCCAGACCGATTGAGCCGACAAAAGCTGAAAATAAAAACGTTATTCAATCAGTGATAGATATTTTTCACCTTCAATTACTCATCGCTATTTCTTTTCGCGGGATCCTTGGTTTGCGAGAAATAAGGGGCGCTACATTTTGTTTTCTGCCAAATTTTCGTCATTTGGCGAAATTTGCGATGAAGGGAAACGAATTTTTCAACGCTGATCCGCACCGTAACAAACGGTTAGTCTCAGAGTCGATGTTGTAAGTCGACAGAACTAGAGGAAAACAAAACAAAGAGAAGCATAACATACAACAGACTGACATGTTCGGTTGGGACGCACTGGACTTAGTACAAAGTTGATAATCAGTTCGGCATTTTAGCATGTTCTTCTCTCTACTGTGTTAGGAGAAAAAGAGGTTAATGAAAGGGTTTTACATTAGAGTTTCGATCTCTTGTGATAACGTTTTCCCAGTCTTCGTCGTGATCATTTCGCAATATCGCCAAAATTAAGCCCTGCAGAAAGAAGTACCAATGAAACGATAAATTTCGTTGCTTGCAGGGAAAAATAGATGCCTTAATAAGTGCTCTGAAGTTCTTTTCCATGAAGTTTGACTTGAAGTTGTTTCGTTGTCCATTTGTTGGCATGAAAATAGTTAGCTTTTTCTTCAGGGTCCCTGTCTTCGAAGGTTTTGGGGACACAAGGGAGGGGAATTCAAATCCCAGCTTTTAGCTTTCATAGTCATTGTAGGAGATAACCGTCAAATTTGGCACTAGTGTTTTCAAACCGAATATCACAGAATCCAAAGCTAAGAATGCAAACCTCAGTTTGTTTTAGCGAAATGACGGTTTGTCTTCAAGGTCTATTTAGTTTTGCGTTGAAATTGTTCTGCCGTCACGTTCCATGGCTTATAGGTCGTTTTCTTTATTGATTTATTTTATTTTAAAATAACTTGAATTCCAATGTTAAACATTCGTGTTCAATAGGCCATTTCCAAATCACAATCATGGCGAAATTTGATTCGATTTCTATGACATGATGTAAAAAGCTGTATACTTTATTTGTAGAACTGGTAAATGTTAATGAAAGTATAAATTCGGACCTGTTGGCATTCCAACGTACAACATGTAAAGTAGCGAGATTCAGTTAAACGAATTGGAAGTTTGAACAATGACCAAACATTGCGATTCAACGCAATGTCAGTTTTTGAAGGCGACAGTACTTACGTATTTTTCAACTTTCGAAGATCATTACAGTTGTGTTAATACAGTCATGTAGTCTAAAATTAATCCCGTCCTCGACTGAACGTATGGCCCTCTAAATAAATGTGAACCTCTCAATGTTCTTACAAGGAAATGATCAGCAGTTTTTCGTTTTTAAATCAGTAGCTTTAAAGCGTTATTCAGAAACAAATGAACAGCACTGATCTCCACTACCGGCACATATGATACACTTGACTGACGCGCTGCGAAGACTGCCCGCTTGTCGACAACACAGCTACAAGACTAACTCCACTAACCTGTTCTCTTTCTGGTCTCGTCAAAGTAGTCCATCAAAGTCGGGAACAGAACACCAAAGCTAAGTACCATACCAAGATTAACAGCATGGCAAACTGCTGCTGAAACACACACGATCCATGACCATGAACTATCCTTGAAACGTTTTCCAGTAAAGAGCCATGATACTTTCCTAAAGCATTGCGTGGTGTCTTGTTCTTCAAACATTTCAACCAGCTGAGATTTCGACCAACTTATTTTGCTGTAGGCTTCAAAATTGCAATGCTAAAAGATCCTGTCAAGTCAGCTACCATATATTTCCCTGGAAATAATTATAAGAAAAGTTAAACTCAGCACGTATAAGTGATGATGATAATTTATTTAAGTTTTGTTTTTTATATTACTGCAGTTGAGTGCCTGCCAAATTATGGACGATAGATCGTACTTGTTTGAAGCTGCAAGCTATTGATGATGTCATTAGTTTCAAAACAATTAAATTTTATTTCATTTTCTTGTCTTTGCGTATAAATAAAAGAATTGCTTGCCCCCGAAACTAGTTCCAAAACTAATCGAGGTGGGGGACAAGAGTTTATCTTATAAGGGAAAGATAGGCTGGTAAACACAAATTATGGCGAACGAGAGTCCCAGCTATAGCTTATCAGTAAACTAAACTACCTGCAGAGAATTATAGTAACATGGATATTAATGACTTTGTAACGGAAACGATCGAAAGGCCGGGTTTATAGCTTAATGGTAGAGACCGAAAAAATAAATCAGTTAGAATCTGAAGGAGGAATACATGGACGTGGAATGCGGGGAGGCCATCATTTGTCAAAAGTAAAGAATAACTCTCATTGTTTATTACAGAAGATATCAAAGCGAAGGATATAAGCGCTATGGCCGGGTATGCTTGGAGTGAGTGTCAGAAATATGGATAGGAGAATGACAACCATTGGACTGAGCATATCAGGCACAGTTATTCTAAATATAATTTTTCACGTTGTTATTGTAAGATACTTATGTGTCAGTATGTAGATTCGTTGGCATGCAGTTCACGTATTAATTCATGCCAAGAAGTGAATATTTAAGAAGTTTGCCCGTTAGGAGTTGTCAATCGGCGATATCTCCGATTTTGATACCTTCATTCTGGAAATTTTGCCAAAGAATTGCGTGAAATTGCGTGAAAAAATAAGGCTATCCTTACTGAAAACTGATCCCATCCGATCAGCTAGTCAGTCATACAAGTAGACAAATATTTGAATTACACCGTTGATTTCTGTGGATGATATTTCCTAGTTTTTTGTTGTTGTTTTTTTGTTAATAAGACAAGTACCAACCTGCTAAATCAATAAAAGGTTTATTTGTGACTATTCACGTTTAAGGTCAAATAGTCTAGCCTCGGTAATCGAACAAAGACTAGACGATAGCTCCGAAAATCCCGCTTACTCGCTTCGTTTCAACTTCAGGACCAACTTCACCATAATTAGGTCTGTCATGAGGCATATCCGAACAGTAGCCGGAAAAGCAAGCCGAGTACCTGTCACCGAAAGTTAATTCTCACCAAACGAAAACTTAACAGTCCTAACAGCTAAATCTCAGAAGTCTACAGACAAGAACGCACAGACTACTAATATAAGCTGAACTTGGTATCGCACACTGATTACGTAATTTCATTGAAAAGACCTGGGCGTCGTTTCTCGAAGGCCCCGAAAGGTTTTCCCACCCGAAAAGCCGTAGCAAAATCTCAAACCTTTTGACTAGAGAACTGTTTTATACATATATTCTTAATACGAACAGAGGTTCTCTTCATACAAGAAGTTTCAGGCGTATACACCTCTCTGTCTTTAAATACCGATTAACTAAAAATGGCTTTTCGGGCCCGAAAACATTGCGGGCTTTCGAGGAACGGGCCCCGAATCACACTCGAGAGAATCAAATGAGACTTACCTTTGGTATCAGACTCTCAGAGTTTGGGAGCAGTCTGTTTGCGCGCTAATACATCTTTGAGCAGTATAGTCAGTATATGAATAACCAATAAAGCGCGCTGTTGGCGATAAAAATTGGTCGAAGATCAAAAGTTGTGATCACTGACACTTTGACAGTTTGGAATGTAATTAGTTGTCCCCACAAGTGGTCATCAGTAATTGGTTTAGTTGGGGTCAGTGATTTACAAAGAAATTTCCGTTCCGGTTCAAACCTTGTACACTCCAGATAGAAAGCCGAATTCGTGGGTGTTCTTTCTTTTATGTTTCGATGACTCTAAAGCGCCAATTCGTAATTCAAATATGTCTACCCTCAAAGGTAGACATATTTTCTTTCCGCAATGAAACAAAAAAACAATTGTTCAAAATTTCTTACATGCTTCATGAACAGGCCGATAGTCAGGCAATTTCCGGCGATTTTGCAGTTTCAGCCCTAAATATTGCGTCGCATCCATGTTGAATTACAATGTTATGCAAATAGGAATAAAGCTAACCGTGCAATTAAAAGGGCTACTGGGTTGAATCATAGTTACTAGAAAGCAATGGTTATGAGACTCGACAAAGTTCTGTGCTGTATGTTTTTGTTCTGTTTTTCGGCCTTGAACGTGCACAAAACAAGATATTTGTTTACCACTGACCGAGGAACTAACCAATATGTTTGTGATTACGTAACTAATGTTTTGATTACGTAACTCATGCATCACGGTGTGTGAACACAAAACAAAAGACTGTGCACGGCCGTGGACCTCTCAACATAAATCTTGGCATCTTTGTTTGCTCCTTTGATGTTTACCGGGCTTCACAACCATTACCCTCTATCAAGTATGGTTGAATTGCATACACTTACAAGCAAACCAAGTGACGCGTATCCCTCAAGATTACATTAATGAATTGATTATTTGAATATTGAACCCGCTTGTCGTTTCAAGAATGCAACAATGAATTGATTATTCGAATATTGAACTCTCTCGCCCGTTCCAAGAATACGGCTAACGGGTTCCGTATTCAAAACACCAATTCATTGTTGCATTCCTGAAACGACTAGTGGGTTCCATATTCTAATAATCAATTCATTAATGTAATCTTGAGGGGTACGCTTCACTTGGTTTGACAGTAATGAATTAATGCTTGTAAAAACAGACTGGTTTTTTTTGCGATCCGCCATCTTGCTGTGGCAAGCTAAGTAAGGTCTGTAGCAAAATACGTAGGATTTAAATTGTTTTGAAACATGAGATTTCACGTCTGGAGTGACTGTTATACTTTATCAGGTATGGGACAAATTCGAGCTCATTTATAGAAACACGTCAGATATTTTTGTACATAAGCAACGTGTAAACAAAGGGTGTAGGCTTAAACAGGACCCGATGAAGTTCAACACCATGTCTGTTGAGTCGAGTTGAGACAACAGGGAAGGCACTTTCTTGAAAAGATTTTAGAGGTGAGCCAGTGATGGAACAAAGAAGTGCCCACTTCACCATTCCACTAATCACACTTTACAAAATGCAATAAGGTTTAAGGGAATGTTGAGAAGCGAGAAGGAGAAAGTTTTAGAGGGACACAAACTCTGTTTATCAGTGTTGCCTATTACCTGGACATCGTCTGAATAAAGTAGGAATTGATGCACAGTTGAGAACTGTGGCATGCGTCATACCCTCGTGCATGAAGTCGACTTTTAGTTTGAGCCACACGCAATGTTATCTATTGAATGGCTGTACTTGAATACATTTGAGTAAAGCCAATAACCATTTACAAGGTAATCAGTGCAATGCGAAGCTCACCAATCTGAAATACATTGCAACCCTGTTAGTCAAGCCACCATGGGCGCGGCTGGCCTGCCAAACTGTCGTTGGTATTAGTAATGATGATGATGACGATGACGATGACGATGACGATGATGATGATCATCATCATCATAATAATAATAAATAATAATCTTTAATGAGGAGACCTACGTCACCGAGTCCTTAACAGAAGGGTCCTCAATTAAGATTAATCTAAACTAATATTTAACTATGCAGAACTAAAAATATAAACGTATTAATAGATAAGAACAAAAGGAGACAATGTTAAAAAACTATGCATCATGCTTGCTACATTAAACTACAAATTAAAGTGCGGCTTTGGAAAGACCACCCTTAAATGCCGCTATTGTTGGCGATTCTCTGAGCGTAATTTCTAAGGAGTTCCATATATCTGCAGCAACATTTAGAGTGGTCCAATGTCCCCATCTTCTATGAAGAAAGTAATACAAATTGAAATTGAATTCGGGCGAAGAAAAGTGCACGTGGGAACTTTCGTCTCAAACGCCCAAATCGTAACTCCAACTTGCCACTTGCAACTCGCATGTCAAATCGGAACTATTTAATACTTTATTAACAAAGCAACAAACAAAGCAACTATTAACAAAGCAACTAAGAAAATTGGAATAGTTCAAGAGAGTTATAGTAATATTCAAGTCGAGCCTCCATCAAGTTCCCTATTCTAGTGCCTTGATGCGTTGAAATCCTCTTCCAGCGATAGAGACACCAACAACAACACAGCGCATGCAACCAGCAGGATCCCGCTGATCGCCGTAGCTGAGCCAGCGTTACACAGGTCATGCGTGCAACAATGAACCTCGCACTCTGCTTTATGAGACTCCGCAGCTTTACATACGGGGTTACTTGTACTCGTGCACTGTGATTTTATCTCACAGAACTTTGTGTGAGTTTTTCTGTCATGAAGCTCATGATTATAGAACACCTTAGAGCACGCTTCTTCATGTTCGTCAGGACAGGTAACTGTCTCTCGGATATCGTCGCATTGATTCCAAGACGTTTCACTGTAGCACTTGTAGCACTTGAGGCTTGTTGCTATGGAGAAATGGCGTGCAATAAATAAGTATACGAAACAGAAATAGAGTGAAAACTGGAAGTACCGATTTGCTACAGATTTGAAGAAAGATCTGTCTTTCTCAAACTCATTAATAATTCATCAAGTCAAAACAAAGAAAATCAAAACCGTGAAGGAGGTTTGGATACCCGGTCTTAATTAGCATAGAATTTGATGATTTTACTTGTCTGTTTACTCCTTAGTTTTCCTTTCGATTGAGAAGATATATCAAACACTCGAGACAGTGTTTCATAGGCTATCCAAACACCTCGAATTTCGTCAAAAATACTCCGATGCGCGTCCTATTTTCAACTCCCTTCTCGGTGTTTGGATATCCCGATGAAACACCGTCTCTCGTGTTTGATATATTACATCTGCAATTCCCAAAACGGCTTTTGAAGCTGCAGCTTGTTAGCGTAGTTGACAGGGAGTCCAGGAAAATATTGATGGCATGAATTCAAGCGGATGGTTGCTATTTTTCCCTCCACCTCCCAGACGGGATAGTAGTCCATCGTAACTTAGCGTCAACTTTTAATTCCGTTTTACAAGTTATAGATATGACTTCTGATAATTAATGTTTTTCTTTCAGTTCAATTTTTTTAATTTGACTGATCTCGATACTCGGCAAACTTATCGAAACTTGAATTAGAGCGAATAACCCGTTTTAAGTTTGAAAAGGAAAAAAAATTCAGTTGGTTAAATTTAAGTCCTGGATTAGCATTTGATTTAATTTTCCAACAACTTTGCCCTGCATTGGTAGAGCGAGGAAAGGGCACTGAAGAACATAACACAGCAATGTCGAGTCAGGTCAGTGTAGTAGTGTTGTGTTTATTTTTTTTATTTCTTATTTTATTTTTATTAATTTGCTCGAACAATTACAACAATTACAATTAAACTTACACTACAGATAAAAAAAAAAAAAAAAGAAAACAGTCTACGGAGTACGTATCTACTCGTTATAGTCTACACATTACAACCTTGTGTTGTGTTTATGAGCAAAATAATTCACTGTTTCACAACGTTTCTTTCCAGTAGAAGAGTGTGCGAACGATTACCGGTATGTTGAATTAGCGGTCTCACCTGCGATGAATGTATTAGCTGTCTAGGGTTCTAGTGTAAGAACTGATGTTTACAAAATCTTGGTGTATGACGACTGGCTGTAATAACGCCATTCAGCTAGTTTTGATTTTTAATCGTTAGGGGCCAGAAGGGTTAAAATGGAAAATGGGATTTCCCTTTTTTTCACTGGGAAAATTGGATTTGGGTCCCTTGGACTGGGAATCACAAACACAAAAATCGTGAATGAGATGGATTTGGGTAAAAAGAAATAGGCTGGGAAAAGGAATTAAGCCAAACTGTTGGCTGCGAAATGAGATTTATACCCTGTACCTCCTTTTTAGAACCCTCAATTGTCTTATTGTTACGGTCTTCATTATGTTTGCAGTTTTATAACCCAACAGATGCATACAGCCGTTTTATCAGTTGGATTCATCAAAGCAGCGTAGCTGAATAGACACCCGTATTACGGACCGGAGTCCGCTTTCAGCGTAACGTTAACACAACAAAACTTCTTTAATACGTTTCCTTGCGAGTGTCCCTGCACGGTATACAGTGGAACAGTGTTTTCGAGTACTACGCGGATGAGTTTCACTATGTGTCAGAAAAGAGGTCTTAATTATGCATAAATTAATTTCGCGTTTTAATTTAAGAAAACGTACGTTGTTATAAACGGATTGCGTTTTACGACGAAAAAGGAAAATAAAACGTGTCCTGCGATTGAAACACAGCAAGATATTGGGAACGACTATTTTTCTATTGTTCTTTCTTCTTTTTATGTCAAAATATATTCAGAACGCTAGCTAAGAAATTTGGTTGAATAAATGAATACTTTGAAGGAACAACAGCAAGCAGTTACTGAAAGCAATACTAACCTAAAATTACATATAAAGCTCGAAAATGTACTAAATATTACGTTTTCCCATAATTATGTCAACGAGCCAAGTCAAATTGATTTTAGTGATGAAAAAATTGTCCCGCTTCTTTCATGGTGGTACAACAGCCGTAAGAAGACAGTTGTTTGAAGTAAATAATTATACGGGTGGTTAAGTATCGCCATATTAAATTCCCAACTATTTCATTAACAGGGCTTGAAATCATTTAGTTTCAAGTCAAACATAGCTTTTGAAGCTATTGCTGTAGAAACTAGATTATTTATACCCGATTAAAAAATGAATTGTTCGACGGTGTGTAGAATGACTGACCAGGGCCGCAGCCAGAAAAAATCATGAGTGAGGTATTTAGCAGTGTTTTTCCTTCCCCTTTTAAAAAGAAGACCAACAAAAGCGAAAAAAAAAATAAAAAAAAATAAAAAAATAATGACTGAGGCAAGTGCCGCGGTTTGCTTTATACTGGTTACGTACGGGCCCGCTAATCTGGTTACCTGAACGACTGGTCCCGACTTTAGCTGATAAAGGCCTATAAAAGCGAACTGGCAGAACTGGGATATAGAAGATATTAATGTTATTGTTGCTGTTGTTATCGGTCCGAATAAGTTGCTACGGTCCTAGTGTATTTACCACCTACCTGAGAAAATAAACAAGAAAACCAATGAGATGATAAGGAGAAACTTAATGGGTTTCATAGCTTGGTAGTCGGCGGTATGATAATAGAACGGAACTTACTATCTGTTTCCATACGGAGAATGGTCTCTCATGTGTTGAGGGAAATCCGTAAATTAGCAAGTGAAATTTATGTGGTATAAAATACTTCTAACCAATCATAAACAGATAAATTTTCTGCATGTCAACTGAATTGGCGCTCACTTCTGACGTAGACTCCATCGGAATATGACTGAATTGAATCTGTAAAGATCGGATCTCCGTTGAAGAAAACCTGTTACATAATGATTCGGTCCAAGGCGCTTATTGGAGAAAGAGCGCTTACTCTGGACAGGATTCTTATTTTTCTTTTGAAATAAATATTTGAATGTGTGGAACTAAAAAAAAAGATATTTCCTTTGAAAGAATTGTGCCATCACGTGAAAGTAGTTCGCTCGAAGGCGAATAGTACTTGGCTAATCACCTCCGAGCTAGCCAATCAGCGTGCGGGAAAAGTACTATTCACTTGTGTGGTATATACTATACTAATCGAGATTCTTACAAGACTAGATAACCCGGCCCCAGTCCCTTTGTACCGCAGCGCTCCTTCGCCGTACCGTCTGTTCAAATGTTCAAAATGTTCAAATGCTATTGTTTATAGTGGTCAATGCGCTTAGCCTAGCTAGTTCTCAGGCATATCACTTGAACTGAAAGAAACAGATACATCAACTAAACATAATAGGCTTAAAAATCCCAACTAGCGGGAGGCAGACAAGCATGACTAAAGAGTTGAGTCAGTTGGGTCTGCCGAGATACAGCTCCAGCTAAGTAGTCAGAGCGGGACTTGAACCCGCGACCTCCTGGTTTCAAGTCCGGTGCCCTAACCACCCGGCTGTGCCTGATGATGCTGTCAGCTGTCACAGAGCAGCCTCAGTGATTATAATAAAGTTTCCATATAACGCGTGCTTTGATTGGCTGAAAGAGCGTGCTTTATTAGAGAACAGAGCACGGGTTGATGACGGTAAGTTGGTTTTCAAATTTTGGCTTCGGAATTTTGACAAATTTGCCCCAATGGAAGCGAGCTATTTGTCTGTAGTAAATATGGCTCACAGAGACCATTGTTAGCAACAGTAGTGTTAAAAGTGTACTAAAATAACAAGTTTTGCTAGATTCCCGCCGACAAAACATGTAGCGAAACAAACAAATTCTCAACCAAAACAGTGCTTCGATAAAAGACATTATATTTGTTACGAAGGCAGAAATTATACTTAAGAAATAAAACAACGACAGAAAACAACAATTGAATTGTCTCTGTTTATGATGAGCAGCTTTATTTTTGTAAAAATGCTCAATTGCTCAAACAACACTTACATACAGTGTAGTAACGCTCGTTCTTCGGTCATCTCAGTGAAGTGAACCGACGAGTGGTCAGTGCAAAGCTTGCTCTGATGTTCTCTTCTGTGCTCGGAGTACAACCAGTGGGAGCCGTTTAGCCTTTCTAACTTTTACGCTAGCTCGGGCAATCTTGCAAATAACTGTAGCTCCTTTCAAATTCAACTCGGCATTTCGCATTTTCATCCGCAAGCTTTGAGCTCTGCGTTTCGTAATTTCCCCTGGAAAAGTGCACGTTTTAATGGGCCACAATACGGCCGGATTCCTCTGGACTATAAACCTTCACCTGCCTTTAGGTACGTATTTAAAAATTAAGCTAAAAGCGAACTCTGAAGGCATTGTTCCTCTCCCGAAAGCCGCTCAAACTACTCAAACGGCCGAAAACTTAACTGAAGTCCAGTTTGTGACTGACAGCTGCCGCTTCGTTAGCCAATCAAATTACTTGAACAATTCTAACAACAATTTTGATTGGCTTATTTTAGCGTGCTATATCAGAGAACAGTGCATGGCTGACGCCACTTTTACTCGTTCGGAAAATAAAGTTTGGTTTGAAAATTCAGCCAAAGTTGTGGGGAAATTATCGGATTCTTTATCATGAAACAAATAAAGAAGCTTCGACTGTGCTCTGTTCTGTTGTAAAGTACTTAGGAAGTGGTAGAGCACTCAAGCAGTAGGGAAAAACTCTCGACTACGTCTCTTGATTTCACCTACACTTCTATCGTGCTCTACCGCTTCCTGCGTGCTTTACAACAGGACAGAGCACAGTCGAGGCTTCCTTATTTGTGATCATAGCGGCAATGCTGATTAAGGCCTATAAAAGTGAACTGGGATATTCTCTTTGTGTAAGATTTGAATCTTATAAACTGCATGATAAATGAAAAACTTCCAAAATTAAAGGTCAGCCGAGAATTGTCAATTGTTGTCATTTTCTTTACCTCCCGTATCGAATTATCTTCCGAAGTAAACAAGCATTTTAAGGTCATTCCTCACATTTGCATTGCAAATCCTTACTGCGCATAATTTATGGCGTCATTAGCGCGCGCGCTCGTGCACGCGCATATTGAAAACATGGTGGATTTGCCTGAATATTGAGCTCTGTCAGTTGAAAAATGGCTCTAGCTCACCAACGAGCACGGGCACCCCAATTTTTTTTCCAGTCAATGTAATCAACTAATCATAAGCTTTGCGTGAGAAAAGATTGATCTAATTTCTTTTGCTGAAAATCGAATAAATAAGAAAAATAGCAGATACACTGTGGTCTTTTCTATTTTGCAGTCGGTAACCCCGTCAAGAAATTTGGTTCAAATTTTTAATCAAGGATTTAGCTTTCTGCCTGAATCAAACTTAAAATGTTTATTTGTGTCCGACACAATGTATTGACTGTAGTTTAATGCGTGTTCTTATGAGTCTGGGTTCACAAAGATTTTACATTTACTGGGAATGCGTTCTTATAATAAGCATTGAATAATGCCAAAATGGGGCATTTTCAAGTTATCATATGACAAATATTCAGTGGACCAAGTTTGAACAAAAATCTATCGTCACTTTTATTTCAGAGGAGTTACCTTAAACATTGAGGAGAACCTACAAACGCATTTTAATTATGTCGTTTCTTTCGGATATAAACACTGTTTTATAGCGCCACCAAGATATTCAATAAAAGTTAAGGGGGGATTACCGTCCGTGATTCATCAAAAAAACGACCAGAAAATTAATTTAATGATGCAAATTTTGGAATGATTCTTATCAAAGAAACGCATACCATTCAATGTTGCGAAAACCGTCAGTTTAATCCATTTGGTTACGTTACAAACCACCATAATGATCATTACTTTTAGTTTTCTCTAATTACTACAGTTCGTTGCTACAAAGACTTTGACATGCTAGCAAGTCTTTATTAAGCCTTCAAGAAAACCAGTACCACCACTGCGCATGCCATCATCACCATACCGCTGATCCCGGCGGTTGAGCCAGCGTTACACAGGTCACCCTCGCAGCAGTCGACTGTACACTCGCTAGCTCCGACTGCTTCGGCAAGTCTGCAAGTTGGGTTGATATTTTTATTGCACTGTGCCTCTATACCGCAGTACTTTTGAAAGCGTTCGGTGTCACCATATTTGACGTAGGCTTTAATGCAGCGATCGAGGACACCTGGGCAGGCTTTCTTCTCCTGTCTGCATTCATCCCAGCTTGTTAGGCTGCTGCATTTATAGCATTCCAGGCTCATCACTGCACAAAAGAAAATCAGGAGCGGTTAAAAGAAATCTTAGATATTAATTACCACCACCATCATCATTCATCGTTTAAAAAGTTAAAAATTTATTTTGATTATCGTAAAGCATATTTAAGGTCTTAGGACCTTCCCGGGGTGGAAAAAGGTATTATTATTATTATTATTATTAGAATTCTAATATATATAGTTACTACCAAGTCTCCCGGCTTTTCCCTAAACAAACAAACCACAGGTCTTGACAAGATATCTTGACATAATCTCTTTAGTAACTGTTTTTTAAAAAAGTTACTAGAATATTAACCTTAAAAGGTTAAAATAAATGTGAGGTTAATATTTTTTCGGCTAAGAGTTAAAATCTGCCAATTATTTTTCGGCTAACGGTTTAAATCTTCCAATTTTTTGGCCCGTTTTACGGTTAACGATTAACCCCATTGAGACCAGGAGTTAATCAAGCGCGAGGATAAAAATTCGCTAGAGAAAGGTTTTACAAGGACGCGCGAAGGAGGGGGTCTTTCGCACATCCTTGTAAACTCCCCTCTTTCGCACGTCCTTGTTAGCCTGTGTTCATCCGCACCTTCCCCTCAAACAATCGGAGAGAAAGTCCTTCTTCCCGGACTTTTTGAGGGGAGGGGGGCGGATGTACACGGGCTAGTCCTTGTAAACTTCCCTCTTTTGCACGTCCTTGTAAACTTTTGTGAAAACATTCACGCGCCGATTTTTTGTCCTCGCGACATGATTAACTGCTCCTAGATCATCGAGGATGGTTAAAAACATGAAATGGTGAAATGACGAAATGGCACCATGAGTAAAAGTCAACGTTGGTGTCAGTGACTGCAGCCCTTGTTATTGAGAGTTTCCCTCTGCGACAGTGTCGACTCAGTGTATTTAGGCTAACCGGAGCGCTGTTTTTATTTATTTATTTATTCGCGGAGCGCCTACTTTAGGCCAACCGGAGCGCTATTTAGGCTACTCAATTGTTGTAGTGCCATTTCGTCACTTCGTGTTTCAAACACCTTAAAAAATCAGTTTTGCTTTACAGACACGAGAGGTCATTCCAGTTATGTACGCAACTTAGGCAGTTGCTAAAATAGAGCCTGGTGGGATTGGAACCCATATACCGGTGTATTATTATCAAGCCCAGTGGGAGGTGGTCACCTTAATTGTGAGTTCGTGATATACCCGTAGATAATGAAAATTGCCAGCAACAGGTGAATATATAAAGCTTCAATGATATAGATCAGCCACAATCTTATGTCTCCTTTCCTGTCTGCATCTCTTCAACGCATTTCTTTCCAATTAAAGAGCCCTAGTCAGTAACACCTTTGTGTTTGTTTTGGCTATTACATTTCATTCAGAGCATGTCGAAACGAAGGAACTCACTTCGAAACTACTAAAGATAATTAAGCAAACTTTCATGAACCTATCTTACTTATCTTGTGTATTACTTAGTTGAGTTAGTAGTGATATTTTTACTGGCAATTGCAAGTGCTCTTCATATTTGATGATTAGAACAAAATTGTCAGGCAAATAAGGACAGCTGCCCGCTATGCGCTTATAACAGACAAGAAAAGAACCAATAGGAAAGCAGGAAATTTAATAACAGGTAGTTTGAATTAAATGGAACAAAAAAATTTAAAAAAATAGAAAACAGCTGATGCTATCGCCCGCAATATTGTACAGTTCGTATTTGTCACGCTTCCACTTGGTTGCCAGGTGTTAGAAAGGCAGATTCACCGTTCTGAGTCATTTTCAAATGTTTATTCGTCTTATAACAAAGTCGCAAACTTTGTTTTCAGTTTTTATTTATTTTAGACATTGGAATCGATTTTTAACAATGTCGCCTTTCCCGCGGTCACCGTCTGATGATAATTTGCATCTGTGAGCGTTTTCACCAGCAGATGACGAATTCTTAACACAGTTCAGTTCAAGTGATGGTTTTATTTTTCGCTATCAGTTACGTTGAATAATCGACAGCAGCCTTGGAAGTAGAAGAAATCAGTGTCTTCCAACACAATGTTTCCTTTTTGATATATTTTATGCCACCTGTGATATTTTAATAATTACTTATGTTTACTTTTAAGAGGCAGTTTTAAAAAATGCTAAGTAGTACGGACGAACAAAATGACCGCCACGGTCATTTTGGTCGGTAAACCAGTAACTCATTTAATCACTCGATGCTTGTCCTAACGCAGTCCATAACTTATTAATTAAAGGTGCTGGCAGAACGAGCCCGGCCTTAAAGGAGATCCTTACATTTAATTCTTAATTAACACTGAGACGTGCCTCGCTTAACAATTAATGCACAATTATTATTCGCTGACAATTCTATCTCGGGCCGGGGTTAGAATATGCAGACCCCGACTGACGGTGAAATAACTCGTAACTTTTTCATTAACTGTAGCAATCATGATCAAATGTGTATCCTTTTAAAGAGGAAACATAAATATTTTGAAGTACATTTTCAAGTCTTTACAAACACAACACGAATACAAATTATAACCCTTTGTCAAGAACTATCCTTGAGGCTGAAGATGTATCGATACTTAAAGAGCACATTCAATCCAGTTCAATCGCGAACAAAACAATGATACATGGCTGTGAACGATAAAGGTTACAAAGGCGAAACTGTGGTTGTTTCACCCAGGTGATGGCAGACAAGCCGTATAAAGCGCGTAAACAGCTATTAGGAAACCTTTTTTTCTGGGCTGGGAAATTCTAGTTGCCTTTGCGACTGCTGAAACTCCCTATAATAAAGTTGATAAAGCCGAGGATTTGATCTGGTGAATAATAATAATAATAAGAAGAAGAAGAAGAAGAAGAAGAAGAAGAAGAAGAAGAAGAAGAAGAAGAATAAGAATAATAATAATCGATATTTAAACAGGGTGACCCCTTCAGTCGCAGGACTGGTATCAACGGGGGCCCTGTATAACGTAAAATAAAAAGAGCATGTATAAATAATATATATCTATAAAAAACTAACTACTTTAAAAGATACGCTGAAATGTTTAAAAAATTAAAAAAGCTTAAAAAGGTAATAGCGTTCTCATAAAAATTGGATATCGAATTGAAAATGTTCTAAAAAATAACCTAAGAAAAAAAACCGGAGATAGCCTTGAAACGTTCCTTAGGCGGCAAAATCTTTATGTTCTTTGGAAGGCTATTAAATGTGCATGCACCATGATAATAAAAAGACTTTTTAGCGACATCTAAATGAAATTTGGGAAGTATAATGTCAGTGATTGACGATCTAGTGCATCTGTTAAAAACGTTTTGGTTGTCGCTCTGGCAGCGTAACAGGAAATAGTCTTTAAAGTATAGGGGAACTTCTCCGACCAAGCACTTGTTAACTAACAGTGCACAGTGCTTTTCCATAGCCTTCTGTGGATCGATGTAAATTACAACTTTTACAGGGAAACATTGTTTGCGAAGGGATGCAATAAACATATATTTCTTCGGGCACTAAAGATATCAAAAGCACGATGAAATTTCCTTAGGTGGATACACGGCAAAATTCCGTGAATATAGGAATCATTTCCTGCTGGGCTTCGGTAGGGGACTGAAAAATAGAACAAAACACTTATCTATCGAGGCGACTTGTTTCGAGCAACTAAAAAGGATAATAGTCTGCTTCAGCCTTTCCTCCAGGCTCTTGACTTGAGATTAAAACCCAAAACGCGAGAATTGCTTACAACAAACCCAGCTAGTTAAATAAATAAGTCTTGCCCAGCGCCATCGCTAATCAACAGACCATGCATGTTGAAGTTCGCTTAGATATTTGTAATTTCGAGTGCATGGCTATGTTATCTTGCTAATTTACTTACCCGATGAGACGAAGAAGCTAAAGAACACGGTGGCAATGATCACATGAATGGCGGATTTCATGGCTGTCAAAGAGCTTTGCGAAAGAAGGTTACAAGCTGCTTCGGTGTTGCTGAATACGCTCTTATATTAGCGACTCTTCCAAAAAGAGGCACACCCTGCGATTGTTCAGGAGAATAATCGAGTCTGGGAGGGAGGCATATTCATTAGTCTAAACACGAGATTGCAAACAGCCAATCCGAAGAGCGCGATTCCATGTGTAACTTAGCAACCACATGCATCAGTAGAGATTTCTTTGTATTTTGATATATATTATTCTACGAACTTCTTTGTACAGTAGAACCTCGATTTAACGAAGTCGCTGGGGACCGGCCAAATTTGTTCGTTAAATCGAGGGTTCGTTATATCGAAAACCTCGATATAACGAATTTGAGGGGAAACGACCAAAATGTTCGTTATATCGAGGTCATAGTTAATGATTGATTTTAACACAGGTGACTTCTGTCACGCAATTCAATGCAATTTTCGTCACCCAGAAGTGCCACGTTTTGAGATGCAATTAATTAAGGCATGGTGGCTTTCAGTATCAGTTATTTTCACGTCTGAGCAGACGCGCAGCTTTTGTTTACAAAAGAACGACACTTTCAGAATAGCGATTTAAAAATGTCGCAACGTAGAGGTTATACAGAAAATTGTCTATGTAAACAGGGAAACAGTGTAATTCGTTATATCGAGGTAAATGTTGCGTATGGGTCTCCGGATTATATTCGTTATATCGAAGAATTCGTTACTGTAACTTTGGCCGGGACATAGAATATCGTTCGTTATATCGAGGACTTCGTTAAATAGAAGAAGTATAACCGTTAAAATGTCTATGTCAGCAGTGAAAGCTTTTACTTTATTAGGAAAGCTTTTCCATTGTGTCACTGCAGAAAGTTTCCGTTTAAAAGGTCTTAAATTGCTACTGCAGATGTTTTTTGTCTAGGTTCTAGACCCCCATTGATATAGTATAAATAGCTTTTCAAAAAATTTTAACGGTTATACTTTTGGAAATTTATGTTGGCTAGCATACGAAACGTCAAGTTCATAAAATGCATGTTTTTAAAATGTTTATCACCGCTGTTTGTGTTATATTTATAATTGTGTTAATTTTCCATTTTTGATTTTTGTTTACATAGTTTTGGAAATCTGTATGCGAAGCATAAGATTATACTAGAGATGGGCTAGAAATTTTAAGAAAATCTCAAAGCTTGGAGATCGAGCGGTGAATTTTTAATTTTCATTCTACGGTATTCTCTAATGATATTTTTTTACGGTGTTCACCTGCATCAAAATATTTCTTTTCATCAGATATTATTTGTTTGCCCGGTGGTCTTTCTACATTTGAAATAATGAAGCAGTTTTTAAGGTATAACTATACCCCAAAATTGAGAATGAGTCACAAAAAAAAATCGCTTTTTCAGATAGATCTTATTGCGATCTTTCACGGAAAAAGATTGAATGGATTCTAAGCAAAGGTATAAATGAAAAACATTTTCTTTGCATTAATTACCTCGAATTGATAGCTGTCGACGAGTTGTCACGAGAAGTAAATTTACATTAAAAAGTCGGATGACAGATTCCGGGGGGGTCCATATAAAAAGGACAGGGGTGCTCGTCGTACCTTTTAGGGGTAAAAAGAGGATTTGGTGCCTCTAAAGGTGTTTAGCCTCAAAAGGTCCCACAGCAGAAGCTTTAGCAATTTCAAGCCACACCCACAAAACAAGATCTTAGTACCGCTTAGGGGTTCTTTTCAAAATTTCCGACCAGCAACCCCATCCTTCATACATGGGGGACAGACGGCGGAGTAGTACGGTTATCAAACGTTTGTGTTTGGTAGGCTACGAACTGTTCTGAGTGTTCTCCTTTTGTAGATTGTTGTAGGTGTATCGCGTGAGTTTCCTTTACGTTGTTTACCTAATCGTCGATTCGCAAAGTCGGTAGTGAAGAAGATGTCCGATTTTGAACTTTAAATTAGTTTTAATTATAAAAGCAAAGTTGAACCCCGCTATTTCGAACCCTCAGGGAAAACGAAAAAAACGCTCGATATAGCGGGAGTTCGAAATAACCAGATAACCGATAGTAAATGACTGAAGGACAGATCCAAGGGAAATGATTATGAGTTCGAAATAACGAGAAATTCGAAGTAACCGAGTTCGAATAGGCGATCAGTGCATGATGGCGTCATTTATCTACAACTACCAGAATCCTTCACTTTTTCTGTTTCTTATGTTAATTAGGGCAATTGTTATTTAAACCCCACTGGGAATTCAAAATTTAAATAACAAAGAGAAAACGAAAGGAATTCTGGTAGTTGTAGTCGAATGACGACAACGTGCAAATCTGTTATTGGCGGGGTCCAACTGCATATATATCATCAGGAGCCATAATCGGGGACGGAGACCGTAAGCGCGCGCCATTTCTAGTATTGGGGTTGTCCCCATGATATGGGACAATAATTCTATTTTTAGAACAAATTGCGCCATCGCCTGCGGCACACGCGCGTACATGCTGCGAGGATTTTTGCGGATGTCGCGCGGGGGAAATGGCGTCCGAAATTCCCAAAATTTTTCATGTTTTTGGCCCACAACTCAACGCGTTACGTCTGTTGGAATTTTGCTTAAGTATTTTCGTCGTAAGCTACTCCAGTTTGAGTCAAGTAAGACTGTCGAATTTAGGTATGTACCGCTGTAAGCTTACATATATCGCTGACCAAGTTGTGTTCCGACGGATGCTTCTTTTACATGAGCTGTACATTACTCCACTTTAAATTTCACATATGCTGAAGATTAACAGCTTTTCCATTACACAGCAAAAAACTAGCTGGATATATTTAGATATAGCAGAGCTTCAGGACTTCATAGTTTCCTAGCTCCTCTTGCTACACGCTTGCGAGGAATTTGTCAGTCTATCGCGACCGAAAAGTAAAACAAAATAATTGCTAGTGTGAGTTTCGCTTGAATTGTAAGCAATGCTTGATGTTTCATCAAGGCCCAATAACTTTACGTCCGTAGATACTGCTCAGTTTTATTCGTGTAAAGATCCAGTAAATTCTCTGTTGTCGATGAATGAGAGCGCCCGCCGATGCGTGTTTTGTACAGTCAGTAAACATGACAAATTGTACTTCCACCGCACTTTCGTGTGAAAGCGTACATCGAACTCAAACAATAACTCTATAGTTTTTAAATATGTTTAAGATTGATAAATGTTTGAGAACATATTAAAAGCTAAACTGAAAATATGTGAATAAAGCAGAAATAATCAGCAAAGTTACGATGACGCTTTCTTTAATCAACTTGGAATAACGATTTCGATTTTGTTGATCGAGTTATCAAAACTCCTTGTCTATTTTTATTTTCGCAGTGTAAAACTTCACTATGCTATGTTGAAGAAAGACACATGATGTTAGTAGCCTTTTTTGCGTTCGTGAAATTTGTTACAGCAGCTCAGCACAAAAGATAACGAAAGAAATCTTTGTCAAGATTTGTTGACAATTGAAAACACCGACTCGGACTTGAAAGTGCACGAACTGCACTATGCAAATGAGCTAATTGTACGCGTCAGACTTTCCTTTCAAAAACTTTTGCAAACTCACCAAACAAGCAGAAACAATAAGAAACCGTCAAAACAGGTTTTGGTTATGATGAATCATTGTCTGAGAAACTCACAAATTAACTTGATACCAGAGTAGAGAGTTTTCTTGCTATATTCTTAAGTCAGAACAAACGCAAAAACATACGCGTAAGTTTACAACTAGCGTGAGCAGATATTATTCATTCCCAGCGCGAGATTGAAGTCTTGTTTTCGACCCTGAAAAACCCACCTTTTCCGTTAGCTCAGAGCATAAAACTACATATAAGCGCCCTGGTTCGTATTCCCTGCCTTATTCCCTGCCATCGCTGTGAAAAATGCGCAAGAGAATCTCTCAACTCTCACCATTTGATCACGCAACGTGACAACATCCACGCGAGAACCCCCGACATGTGCGTGAATCCGCGCGGATATATGACGTCAGGATGGCGCAATTTGTTCTAAAAATAGAAAAATTGTCCCATATCATAGGTACGCGCGAATCCCGAGACTTACAGTCTCCGTCCCCGATTATGGCTCCTGATATCATGTATTGTATTGGTTTTACTTTCAAGTCTGATTACGCATTTGATACATTTTATCCAGTTTCACTTGTAGGTCACTTATAGGTACTAGCATGTAATGCTTTTATCCCATCGTGTTTAAATAAAGGATCTTCAGTTACTCACTTACTTACATTTACGATTGTGCTCTTTCATTTTCTACGGCATCTCTAAGCTAAGGCGTTTTGAAAATCGAAAAGAACAAACACAGACAAAAACTATTTTCTTACTAAGCTGGGCCCAGGCGTGGTGGAATTCAGATCTTGCAAAGGATATCTCTCGCCGGAGCAACATTTGAGACTCCTTTGTATATAAAATGGACAAGCTCTTGTGTTAAACTAAAATGAGCCTTCACTTTATCGATCAATGGGTCATCGTTCTCACGCTTCTTGTGCTTTTCTCTCATTACACCGAAAGAACGCTTCAAAGTATATTTTTCTTCGTATGTCGAAACGAAAATTTTAGCAAGTTAAGGGCAAATTTTGAGTTCGATTTCGGCGAGTTTCAACGCTTGTCGCTGATCGAAATTGGGAGACTGTTGCCCGACATGAGGCAAAAATCGTGGGGGAATTTTTATTTACTACTTCTTTCAATAGTTTTGACTATACTAGTGAAGGGAATACACGTTTTATCAACTCTCAAAGTTTAACTGCGTGTTAAAAACAAACCAGAGTACTAATGAAATTTCCCGACACGGAAGTTTAGAAGACTTGAAAAACAGTCCTCTCCTCGGAGACGAGGAGGAGGGGGGGGGGGGGCAGAGGTGGGGAGCGTACTCATATATATAATATAGGTATGTGCCGCTGTAAAGGGTATGATTTTTAGGCAGTTTAGTCTGGGGTAAGAATACCCTACACCCCAGGGGGTACTCCCATAAATAAGCTTTATACTATATAGGTAAATTATGGAAGAAGCTCATTTCCGCTAAATTATATTCTGTGCGACAGTTTTCCGTGGAAACTTTTATGGGTCCCGGGAATAAACCTATTGGAATGGCATAACGGAGATGGTGACAGAGTGGTCTCGCTTACTGACAAGCTCGCATTTTCAATAAGTTTCCCTCCCTGATGGCGTCCAAGCGTTTTTGCTGCCCTTACTCGCTGCTTCCGGCAAGTTCAGAAATCACGATTCCCGGTTTATCTTCTCCACCCTATTGCAGCCTTTTTACCTGAAAATCTACATTGTATATTGTCACAAATAGTATAAAAACAGCAGTTTATTCGTGCACTGTAAAACTAACGGCAAACTAGTTTACACTAGTCCACAAACTACAAAATAACAGAACTTTAAACTATATACTTCTGGGCACACTATGACGCACAGCAATAGAGAGTTTTCACATGACGTCACTTCGGCCATTTTGGCGTCCCGAAAGAATGAATCGGAGACCATTCTCTATTTTCCAATTGCCCATAATTCACTTTGGTTGCCCCCCACATTTTGCATAAACTATTGTTGTGAAATGCTCTTGGGAATATGCAGACCTCCCAGGAGTATTTCACAACAATACTTTATGCAAAATTTGGGGTGGGGGGGGGGGGGGGGGGGACAAACAGAGTAAATTACGGGCAATTGGAAAATAGAGAGTGATTTTTTCCCAATAAATTTGCATGGTTGATGGCCATTTGAATGAAAGCACCCTTTAGCCATTTTAACGGTTAACTTCTCTTATCTATATTCCAATATTACATTACAATAGAACTCCCAGCTTGCTCGTGAGGCAATTTCGAGCAGTTTGTAAATTTCATCTCATCTTCTTTGCAATTACATTGCAATGTTAATGAGAAACGTTAATTGTGAAAAGGGCTGAGATATCTTAAATTCGAATAAGCGCCAAGGGAGTGCAAATAACCCCGAGAGGATTCGTCTTCTATTGTCCTGTAAAAACCATACTGGTATATATGCCAAACCGAGGAATATAGTATTGCAGCTGCTGTGGTCTGAAAACGAACCTTGCTATTATGGTCTGCCGTTATGAAACTGGATATTATTGCAAGGAAACTACGAGAGCGTATAAGCATAGACTTGATCACTTTTCACTCTCTTCGCCCCCTCCCCTCCCTCGGCTTGTATCTACTTTGATGCTTCATTTCGCTGTCAATAATGCCTAATTTTTTACAGACCTACATATGCCATAAGACACTTACGATTTAAAAAAACTGTTCTAGATTTTGCTAAGTTTTGTGAATAATCCTATCAAATCAGCTACATTATAAGATATCTCAGATATTTCTTGCCAATTCCAGGAATTTCCAAACTTTTCCGGAGATGCCACCTATAAGAAAGAAGAAAAAGTGCGTTGGTGCCAACCCAAGTGTAGTGTCTACTTTGGTGTAATTACACTCGACTTAAGTCTTCACGTATAAGAATAAAGGACGGTTTGAGATTGGCCAAGAGGTCTAATTGGCAAGCAATTGGTTTGGTTTTGGTTTTACTTCACTTAATTGAAAATCGCTCTAACTGAAATTATAATTGGCTAATACTTAGTTCAGTTACAGCACTACAACATAATGGAATTTGATCGAGTCATTGTTCCACATTGTTCGATCAGACTGTCTAAACTTAAATATCAAGCCAAGAGCATTCAATCAACCTTACAGTCTCTGACACTTTGGTTTACTTTTTGTAGTTAAATTGCGGTAATACCACAGAATTCAGTAACAAATTAGGTCAAGCGACATACTCCTGATTTGTCATTCGATTCTTGATTCAGCTTCCTTGCAATAGTGAATTTGGAAGTGAATTTGAAACTCCTTTTGAGTCTGTAACTTATGGCCTGGGTTTTTCCTGTGTGATAACGATGCATTTCTCAAAAAATGATCGAAAGGCATTTCTCATTGGGTGTAATTATACTACCATAACAACAGTAGCCACATGTACACAATGTGATTCTGTTTGAAAACAGGATCCAAAACGATGTGATTATAATGAGGATAAAAACGACGATGATGATGACGATAACGATAACGATGAAGGTGATCATGGTGATCAAACGTTGACATAGCAGTCATGAAACCACTAAGAACAAAAACAAGAACACCGAAAAATAGTGAAAAAAATTCTACATCATCGTGGTCAGGCAAATCTTAGCGCGCGAGGGAGTGAATAAATTAAACTCTTACCATCGAAGAAGGATTGAAAAAACAAACTATTTGTACCTGGAAACTCGATCATTACAAGAACTGCTGAACTGATCATCAGAACTGCCCGCGTCCAGCCACCGATGCCCGGTAGAGAAAAGCTCCAGATAACCACAGAGTAGCCAGTAACCAGTGACAAGGCTGAAGTCGGGCACCTGAATCGGCTGGTTCTTCTGCGGATAGAAAATTAAAGATACTTTAAGAGAAAGTAACTTAGCGACTCACTAAAGGAAAATCATGGACCTAATCAACTTCACTAAATTGGATAATTGTTTTCTTTGAGGTATAAAGATGAAATAAATGGAGATCACCTGCAGAATGAGAAAGACAAGATGGAGGCGCGGTGGCATATCGCTATCTCGCCGGACTATCTGGGCTCACACATGACCCAGGTCATTGTTTGGACCTCGGTCAAACGTCTCAGGTAGTTTTTTTTTATTTTTAGTTTTGGGGAATTTAGAACACAAGGAAGAGAGAACAAGCTGTGTATGAGGTAGTTGCAAAATTAAGATAATTTATTTTTCTCGGATAGCCGAGTTTCAGCTCTTTTTTTGAATACGCTGCATCCACACTCCTTCTACATCTACATCTACATTTGATTTCGTTGGTAAAGTCGTTAGACACCACACCCACGTTAAAAATATTACAAAAAGCTGATCAAGAACAATAAAAATATATCTATAGCTACTTGGACATAATAAATAAATAAATAAATAAATAAATAAAATGATAAATAAAATTTAGAAAATAATAATAAATAATAATAAATAATAAATAAAATTTTACAAAAGGTGCCAATAAGTTCGTATTTCACCATTTTTAAACACTTAGAAGTTAAGACACTGGTAACTCCCAAATATCCAGCTTTGACCAATGAAAATAATAACCTTATCTCTGAAGTACTCTTTTCGCTATTTTTGCAATATTCAGTTTCTGAGCAAGACAGTTAGTTACTCTCAAAGAACTCTTTTCACGAGTTATTTATGCTTATTTTACTAGATGGAGTTGAGTGGTGAATGGCTGCCGACGGTCACTTCATGGTAATGAGCCAAAGTAAAGCGCCGACACATCTATTAGCGGCAGCAAATTTTAGGGATTTTATTGCTGACTCATAAAAACGGAAGTGTTATGTGCGTACCAGTTTCTTCTTCCTCTTCTTCGACTTCAATATCCAAGTCGTTCAACGTAACATTCCGGTCATACCTGCAGGTGATGGGAAAATTCATATCCATTTTGTACGTAATTACCCCCTGCGTTATGCGACGCATAACCTGATTTCTGTACTCCAGGTGCTCAGGTGTCTGTACCCTGACAGTAGAGCAATTTCGGAAAGGAATGTGGAAGGTTATGTAAGTGTCGTTTTCGGACTCGGCCGAGCAACTCGTATCTGTTAGATGCATCTCTGAGGATTCAAGATCCGGATAATTGCTTCTTTTGAATTCAGCAATGATATACTGTGGCGAGCATGTGACTGTTGGCTCTGGAAACAAAGCAAATTAATAGCTTGAGGGTGATTCAAACAGCAGCACACAACCCAGAAATTAATTAAGTTGGGAAGGGCGTGGAGGGGAAGCCGCCAACCCCGAGTAAAGGTGCCCGAGGCAGGGAAAAATTAAGCGGGAAGTGTCATTACCTAGGTGATGAGAACTCGAAGAAAAAACAAGAAGTACTTTGCAACTTCCACGTCATATATTTATAACAGAGAAAGCACGGAAAAGGGTGGGACCCACTAAAGACGAAGTTGAAACTTGAACCATAAGTAAAAAGCAGGGAAATGAAAAGTTTAGACCTTCCCTCCTATTCCGCTAAGCTCAGGGATTGTACAGTGTTAAGGTCACATATATTTTTTTAACAGTAACAGTAACAGTAACAGTAACAGTAACAGCAACAGCAACAGCAATAGCAACAGCAACAGCAACAGTAACAGTAATAGTAACAGTAACAGTAACAGTAACAGTAACAGTAACAGTAACAGTATATCTTTATTGCGCCTTACTCTCCAAAGGGAGGTATTGGTCCAGTTACAATTAAGGTTTGGACATTCACTAATAAAACGTAAAAAACAACATTTATCATATCTGTATACAGATTAATTGGAAAACTCGAAACGCCTATTACATTTGTGAATTAAGAATCTCTTTTTTTCTTTGAAACATTAAGTGGATATATTTACCTATTATTTTAGATGTAACCTTATTGTCTGCTCTAAGCAAATACTTGGTCTTCTCGTTATCACTTTAACTGGTGTAACGAGTATCTGCTAGTGAGTGAATGCAGGAATGAATGCATCCTCGAACTGACGAGTAACCTTCTCACCGTATAACGATTTCGATCCTTCGTGGTCGGGATATCTGACGTAGTAACTAGGCCACTCTAGCTTTGCAGTTTTCGCTAAACGCAGTGATGAGCGTACAAAATCATATACTATAATCATTATTTACTTTATAGATGGCATTACACAGCTCCATACCTGGAAACCCGTACAGTTCAAGTCTTACGCAAGGTACAGTGCCCGAAAAAGTTAAAGGGTAAAGCCGAACAACACTTCCGACTGGAAACGGTGTTGTAGGATGAAACTCTTCGTTTTCCTCTTCCTCTGTAAACCTGCTAAAAGTCTAAACAAAAATAGAGATGTAAATAAATAAATAAATAAATAAATAAAAATCATACTGATGGACCACTCCCCAATAGAGCTTTTCACGACCAAGGGAAACAAACAGTGAAACAAATAATTTAAGACAAGGTTACAGATCCCAACTTGCACAAAGCAGACAACTGGGCTGTTTACGAGCATGGCCGAGGAGAGAACTCGGGACTACTGAAAACAACACCAGCTATTGTCGTCAGAACGCGCAACTTGAAATCACGATCCCCGGATTTCAATGCATGACAGCGCTCAAACCACGTTTCCGCACTAATCAATAACCATGTGTCCTTCGTGGTATGAGAGGAACAGGAAACACGCTTTGCGAAAGCGGTGATCACAGAAGAGTAATGTGTTTTTCTCTCAGATTCTTCAAACCAACTAATCTATAGATTTAGCCAAGCCTAAAAGCGGAGCTCCTGATCGCAGTGACTAACCATAAAGGAAAAGAAGGATTTGTTTTTCTTGGATCGGAAACTTACAGAATGCTCAATTGCGAGCATGTAATTGTTCAGTGTGTGGTTTCGCTATTTTTCCAGTTAAATTTTAACAAACTATACCCAAAAACGCGGCAGGGGTTGATCCGCCTTAAATTACGTTTGCACGTACTCCCTCCTTCTCCCCCAGAGTAATGACCTGCGATCCAATGGGAAACTAGTACCTGGTCAGCGGTCAACTTCCTGAGATCAATGGTTACCAAATTTTCTAACGTACGGGGCTCCGCTTGCCCGACTTTGGCACGCAGGAGCTCCGCTATTACACTTATGGCTAAATCTCATGATTAAGCACCCACTGTACTACAGGCTAGGAGGAGGTGCGGTGGTTTCATGGTTGGTATGCTTGCCTCTGGATCGATAGGTCCAGGTTCGATCCCTGGCCGGGGACATTGTTTTGTGCTCTTAGGCAAAACACTTTACTTTCACAGTGCCTCTCTCCTCCCAGGTGTATAAATGAGTGCCGACAAATTTAATACTAGGGGTAATCCTGCAATGGACCAACATCCCAATACAGGGGGGAGAAGAAAAACTCATAGTCACTTAATGCTTCTGAAACCAGAGATAAGGGTCGGCCTGATGGGCCACTTAGTTCGTATACAGACTTAACCTTTACTACATCGTACAGGCTAGGGCCATTAAATTTCGTTGAATCTTAGTTCACTGAATGAACCCCTTCACACTTTAAAAAGGAAATACCAGCTGGTTTCTTTAGTTAGAGAACTCGAGACCTAAAGCCTACAAGGAAATACTTAGCAAATTGAGTGGACCCGTGAAGCCGAGTGTTAGGCCGCCATCTTGGATTTGGTAACTGTGGAGGGTTGTGGAAAATTTGCCGAGAGCGTAGGCGTGAGTTGCCCCACCAGCCCCACCTCACCCCCTGCACTCCAATTACAATCTAAGATGGTGGAATCGAAAACCTGGTCTATCGAGCGATCCGTTCCAAGATAACGCCTGCACTGCAGACTATCTTCGGTTGTAACATCATCTCTTACCGTGCCAAATGGAATAAAAGAACCTTCTTTATCACGAGCAAATCTCAGCTGGAAAGTATTCACGTGTCCATGTGCCGCACCCTGTATTCTTATCCCGCAGAACGCGTAATCTCTTTCCAAGTCGATCTCAAGATAGCTGCCCTGTGCTCCATTTGCCGAGGCACACCATCCTCTGTCTATGGGAGAATCTAAGCGGGCGTTGAAGGCTCTGTAGTCGCTTCCTAAAACTGTGGAAGCGGTCATCTGACTATTCTTCACTTTCGCTCTGTCGCCTATCCCTACGCCAAAGTTTTCGCAAGGTAGTCCTCCTGTATAAAGTAAAAGAATTACGTCAGTGCACATCATTTCCGCGTCAGGAAAGTAAAACTTAATTAATAAGTAACAAACATGAAGTAACAACCTAGTTAGCGGTCAGCTAGCTCGCTAGATTACTACTTCACTGAACAACTAAACTCACTGATCCCTAGCAACTGGCTGACTGACTGACTGACTGACCGAATGAACGAATGAATGAACGAACGAGCGAACGAACGAAAAAACACACGAACGAACAAACGAATGAATGAATGATGAATGAATGACCAAATGACTGACTGTCTGACAGCCTAAACATCTGACTCACAAATCAATTGCCTGACTGAATTGCATAATTACTGACTGATTGAGTAAACATTTAGTATATATATATTGCTATTTATACCATGCCATAGAAAGTACGGGCAGTCAAAATATAGGAAAGCCGTTGAATATTTGACGGTATTACTTCTAACCTTCCTATCATGCGCGACGCGTATGTCGCAGTGATTGTGTTGGCCACGGTATTTTCTCATGGCATGCTATAAAATAGTTATGCAATGCTCCCTCGTGCTATACATTGGGATATCCCACTTGTCACTTGTATTTTCTTGGTATAAACACTCGCGTTAAGGTTCGTTTGTATACCTAGTAAAATAAAAGTGACTCGTGGGATATTCCGTGTTATAATCCATCAAATATTTTCGCTGGCGCGCGATTGGTCTAAACGCGTCACGTGACCGAATATTCCCCAGCTAAAACTGTGGAATTTCCGAGATTATAACCCATTAAATATTTTCGCTCGCGCGCGATTGGTCTAAACACGTCACGTGACAGAATAGGCCAAGCTAAAACTAGGGAATATCCGAAAATATTCCCTAATTTTCAAAACTGCGCACGTTGCGAAAAAGGTTTGAAGAATAATAAACACAATAGCCTCCACTTGGGGCGAAAATAGGCTGGGATATTTGTCCTTGGACATTATCTGTTCCTCGAAGCTCACAGTTTTCCTCGGAGCTTCGCTCTCGGAAAACTGTTCGCTTCTCGAAACAGATAATGCCCGCGGATAAATATCTGAACATATTTTCGCACCAAATGGAGGCTATTGTTACGTATACAACTCGCATAACTAACATATATAGCTGGAGTTCGGTTGAATCTAACGTGCGCTCTTTTTGGCTGCTTTTCCAGTCACGTGGCAAGCGCTAAATCCAAATTTCGGGAAAACAAATGTAACTGTTTCCATCAGGAGGACCTGTAATTAAGTATATAGTATGAAATGGTCCGGGGGGGGCACTGCCATATATGTGTATAGGTATTTGCCGCTGTGAAGGGTATGGTTTTCAAGCAGTTTACTCTAGGATAGGGTATGTAAATCAGAGCGTTTGGGTCTAGAATAGGGTATCGTTTTTCATAAAACTGACTGGTTGGTTGAAGGTTTTATCTGGAGTAAGGAAACCAGAAATTGCCACTCAAAATATAAAAAAATCAAATCGGCAAGTTTAAATTTACGCAAATCAGCCTCAACAGTGTCAATAGATGGGGGGATTTGGGAAGTTTACTCTAGTATAGGTTAGCAAACTTCAGCTGAACTAGCTCTGGTATAGGCTAAGGGTTCCAGGGTCACAGCGGCACATCCCCACCCAGAAATTCCCAAAGTACCCCCCCCCCCCGGGGAAATGGTAAGGTACGGTACGCTTCGGTGGAACATCAAACGAGTTTAATCAAGCCGTGGTTCATATTTTGGAGAGACGTGGTCGAGGCAAAAACCCCATGGCGAGACCAAACGAGCCTGGCATACCGCAATAGCGTACCAGAAAGGTACGATTATGAATTCACCAACTGACAAATGGACCATTTTACCGATCTCACGTAATATCAACAATTTTTTCGTAGTTTTATTTAGACAAAAAACGCCCTCCATAAATCAATATATCATGCAGATTTTAGTAAACAAGCCAAGAATCTATTGGAAAATCATTAAAATTTGCGACCCCAAAATTGCCATTTTTTGTAAAGAAATGATCGCAACGATTGCCCCTTAGCATTGCAGGACACTATTGCCAGCCACCTTAAAAGTACTCAAGCTAATTCGACTCTTTTTTTCTTACCTTCCACTGTACGTCCACTGAGGAACACAATAGCAAGTGTTATGAACCACGATGAATTTCCCATTCTTGCTATAATCTTCAAACTCTCTCAACTTCAAACCAAAAAATAACGGATCATAGTCATATATTTATAGATTATAAGTAAAAAGTAAATTATGAAATCCGGACAGACCACTGAGCTATTGCTGTACAAGGACTCTCTGCGTCTGGGTTGTGCTGGGAGAATACACTTAGCGAAAGATAATCAAAAATGGAAAATCTCGTCTGCGGCAATGCTCTAAAATGACAGAGTTAAGCAGGATTGTTTCCTTCTTTATCGACGTATTCTAAAATTTGTAAGCATACAGATATTGCATGCTCTTTTAAGGTAAGCGTTCAATTTACTTGAATTTAAACATCCAGCTGGCTTATACTTATGCACTTTTCTGTTCCTATGGCTAATCGGAAGCTCGCAATAAACTCCCGCTACGAACTTATTTCTCAAAACCTTGAACAGTGATGTTTTATATATTTATGTGGCCCATTTCAGCAATGTCCTGGAAGGATAAAGATTATGTGTGAAGTGCGGAGCGCAATCAAGCATAACGAGATGATTAACATCGGAGTTGTTTGTTTTATTTCCATCCTCAATCTGTGATAGTTTATTTCGTAAAACGACTGTTAAAATTCGCATAGCACAATATTTTCAACTTACACAAACATGCGCGGGTTTTTAAGTGCTCTTGAGATGTCAACTAGAGTGCCTTAAACTATGACCACACGACCGCAATGATATTGTGCGTTTGACAACAATATTAACTTTTGGATCACTGCAAATCTAATCTTCTTACTTTTGGTAGGTTTCGGCTAAAAATTGTTAAATGATGACGAAAAATTTCATTTTCTGTTGCAAATTTGTTCAGTGTTTGAGCCAACTTAATGCGGACTTTCATTTGTCGTCTTGGAATGAACAGAATGTATCTATGCAATTCAGCCCAAAGTTCGCTCACTTCCAAATGTTCATTTGGGCACGATAATAAAAGAAATGGAAAAACCAGCTTCGAAAACTAGCTAGAGTTAAGGAGAAGTATCACAACTGACTGCGGTATACTGAAGCGAAAGAGTGACGTCGTGCCAAATCAGTTGCCACCAAGAGTGTTGGACTTTCAAGTAATCTTGCCGAACTCAGATCGTATATTTTTCATTTGTCAGACCCAAGGATTCTTAATTGAAATAAAAAGATTCCTCGGCTCCTCAACAAACTTTGAAATGCCATCATTTGACCTCTTTCATGAAATCCTTTCTGTGAGCAGATCGGTCATGCTCAACTAACTTTCAGTCGACTCATAGATTTGATTTTCAAATGTTTGAAACATTTCAAACGCGCATTGCAGAAAAAGCAAAAAAAAAAAAAAAAAAAAAACAAGCAACGTTTTGGACAG
This sequence comes from Orbicella franksi, assembly GCF_964199315.1. NCBI lineage: Eukaryota > Metazoa > Cnidaria > Anthozoa > Scleractinia > Merulinidae > Orbicella > Orbicella franksi. The sequence continues at coordinate 9,497,822 of NC_138148.1, read as the reverse complement.
ATTTTGCGTTCGTTTTAAGAATTAGGAGGAAAAGATTTCCCAGTTTCTAAATGACCAACTTTGCGCTTCTAGAACTTAAATTCTAGAACTGTTTATCAGGTGACCAACACGTCGAAACTTACCGCATTGCCTGAACTTCACAGCATATCAATGAAGGCAAAACTCAACCAAGATGTACAGCTCCGGGTAATGCTGAATACACAGAAAACGATGTTGTTTCTTTCAGGCTTCTCAAGATAGATGATTTGAGTTCCAAAAATGTGTTTTGAAAACTTGAACAACCATACGCTTGCGTAAAAATTTAAAAAGCCCGAGGGGGTTTCCGAACAGAATTAATCAAGTTGCGAAATGTTAATGTAATTGGCCGTTGGTTGGTCATTCAACTGAGACGGGATAACATGTAGTGATAATCTCGACGAAACAATAAAAACCCGAACTGCAAGCAGTAAGTACATTTATTCACTGTGCTTTTGAAATGCATTTTTCATTCCTGCGGAACATTCTGCCACGTGAAGAAAGTTGATACATATGCATAAGGACATGTACAGCAGTACTTCAAGCTCAATTTCGTATTCATGAATCGAAAAGCAATCAGCTGTGCCGTGAAGAATATAAAATCACTCAGCCATTGTTGTCATAGAAGGCTGTAAACAAAGGTAAATAGATGTCTCTCGAAAATTCAGCCCAAGGTCTATTGTTCAGTTTGCTGCCTTTGTTCATCTTTTATAGAACTTTTATTTTTATTTTTAAATTATCTCTATAGATCATGGTTGAAGAATTTGCAAGACTAGGTAGACTCAAGCAGCTACAGTTTAGCTCTCCGCTATTACAGGAGCTCAGTCAGGGTATTTTGAGTTATTTTGGCCACATACAAAATTACCTTTAAATGGCAGGAAACCTGAAAATAACAGTTTAATAAGATAGAAAAACACCAAAGAGATAATAATAAACCATAAAGGAAAAAGGATGGTTTAGAATGGAGAAGATTAACACGGATTACAAACGACGAACTCTAAAACTTTGGGCTAAACGTTTTTCTAGGCGAACTGTGACGTAGCTCTTTTAAGGAAAATAGGAAATTAAAGAGAAGAAAGAGAAGTGCATGTTTTGCTTTCATCTTGCTTTCATTCGGGATTTGACTGTAAAGACTCGCATCTGCTGCTGATTTTGACGTTTTTCAGTTAGAAATAAAGACGACGATAGGTAGCGTTTATTTACTTGGACACTGTGTAAAAATAATAGCAACACTCGTGATCAGTAAGAACACAAGTTTAAGAAAATCATGGAGACAAACAACCATACATATCTCTAGTTGCTGTTTATAGCTGTTAATGGCTAAAATAATTTTCTTTACCTGCTATTCTGGTTCATTCTGATGTAATAAAATCTAACTAGCAAAAATGCTTTTCAGTCGGCTTGCATGCAAAATTTCACCTGATTCAAGCTGCGTCCACACCACGCCGGAGATATTTAAAAACGCAGCTTTATTCCTACGGTTAGGTCTACCGTCCACACTAATCACCGGCTTTACGTTTTCGTGTGGAGGGAAAAATAACCTGAACCCTTTTAAGCGGAGCATTTGGAAAACGACGATGTCACGGCAATTATGTGATTTCCCTACTTGAGCCATGATTCATCAAAAACATTTCCAAACTGACTGGTGATTGTTGCGTTTTTAAATTTCTCCGGCGTAGCGTGGACGGAGCCTCTAACATGGCGCCAAGGATTAGGGGACTAAATCAAAAGAAAGTGGTTTATTCATGACGCAAACCCAATGTCATTTCTTTTGGTTTAGTCTGAACCTCGTAGCTATGTTAGAGTACTAGTTTAAATTAATAGGTTTGAAATTCTGATTGATGGTTTATGAAGCCGGTTTCCATAACGTGATAAAAGCATCTTGCAGTCCACCACAACAATATATACCACGTGATACTTCCTGCCGTAAACAGGGTAATTAAAAGGAAACTACGCTGCAGAACTTCCAAGTTAGCTACGAAGAAGTTGGAAGTACACAGGCGACCATGCTCAAGATAAGTCAGGAAAGATCATATTGCCTAATAATTTGTATAACTGAAAAAATATTTAGGATGTGTTTTAGGTAACAGAAATGCTAGATAATTTTGAAATAACAATACACTACCTCACATTTATGATCTTGTAAGTTGCGCTACTTGCTGTTGTGTTACTTCACTGCGCTTTATTGCTTAACTATCCTAAAACACATTTTTAAAAATTGGCATTTGACGCCCACCGTAACGTTCGCCGCAAACCTGTGATGGACGTTTGTATTTGTATTTTGCGAAATCGATATTAATTTGCATTTTAGAGTTTTTTTGTGTCATTATTTTAGTATAAGTTATATGTTTGAGGTAGGTGTGAGGTCCCTCTAAAAAGAATATGATCATAGAGATAGAGCTTTTTCCATGCACGTGTGTTCCTGGACTGTGTAGTATTTTTGTAAAGCGCCTTAAAGCGCAAAACTTGAGAGAGTATCTTGGGAATAAAGGCTCTATAGGAGAGCTCAATTACCCCTCATCCTCTCGTGACCTGGGTCACCTAAACCTGAGACCATATCTCCTCTACCTTGTACGACCTGCACTGGCTTCCTGTGATTTATCGTGTTCGGTTTTAACTGTTGTTTACAAAGCTCATAATAATCAAGCACCTGACTATATATAATGGGAACGTTGACATGTCAAGTGGATCTAACGCGCGCTCTGGGGTTTTCTTGTATCGTCGCGTTCCATCGACATCGAAACCGTACCATATAGGTAACTAACTACCGGGTTAATAATCTATTGATTAGTCATTTATTTATATATTCATTAATTTATTAACTGAAATCAGTTATTCTGAATAGCTCAGTTGTCACTTCTTGTCCAGCTTGCGTAGGGCTTTCGGAACCGTATTTGCAAGCCTAGGCTGCATAAATGGTAAAGCCACCCACCATTGCAAGACCTTGAACAGAGCATGTTTTTCAATTACTTTTAACTCTGTCACCACGGCCATGTTGTTCTGTTTCGGTCGGGGCAGCCCGAGAAAGCAAGATAGTTGCTGGTCTAATGTCGTCTGCTTGTGTGCAACATTTGGTCAAGTATTAATTATGGGCACCGGGCAAGGTTTTGGAGTGTTCTTGCCCGTTATTATGAACGAGTTCAACACAAGCAGAGAGTACACCGGTAAGTGAGTCACTGGGTCAATAATTGGTTGTTGAAATAAGCGATCGGCTATGAAATAAGCGATCTTAATGCCGTAATTTCAAACTAATCATGATGGACGAGCGTAAAGTATAGCTGCTGTGAAGGACTCCTGATGTGTCTGCACGAGGGAGCATCCAATATTTTGTCGGCAACACAACGATGTGCAAACAAACTTGCGACATGGGCAAAAAGACCAAATTATGCAAAAATGTCGTTAAGGGTATAGAAAATCAAAAGAAATTTAAAACCCTGATTACATCGCCGTATGCCCTGTTCAAAGCCAAAAGATTAATCGAAAAGATTTATTTCAGGCATTTGATTATCTTCAACGTCGCAAGCGCTGCTAAAACCCTGTGCAAAAGCTAGTCAATCTGTTTGTTTTAGCAGCTTTCAGTTTACTTTGGTGCAAGCACTATTCCTTTGTGAGACTGTCGCAAATAGATCCCATTATAAATAACCCATTTGCAGCATTTGCGACTTTGGTCGAGGTAATTGGAGGCTGCTGGTTCGAAGACTTCATGACCTTTATATGTCCGTATAGGGCCCAAACAAATGGAGTGCATAAGGTTTTGACCTCGTGTATCGGTACAATACACTACAGCTTAGCTATTAAAGAAAGTAGAATGGTTATTCCCTTCGTGTACCGCCTCGCGAGGACATGACTGGCTGCCTTGTTCACAGTAGTTAGAAATTAATTTTGAATCAAGAACGACGACGCAAGACATTCGTTCTCCTTACCACCACAGACCATATGTCAATTCAAAGCTTATCAGCTGTGCTATCCGATAAAAATTGTACGTTTTACTCCAGAATTATCTTATTTTAAGGAAATAACCGCCTAGAAACCAATGACAACCGGCATTTTTTCCAGCGAATTCATCTGTTATCGAATTCGGCCACCTGAACAAAACCACAATAGGCACGAGTGTTGTGCTTTATATCACTCACAATGGGCAATTCTGCAAAACCGTGTGAAGTTTCGTCGATTATTATGCAATTTCTTTGTCAAATTTGGTTATCGAATACACTTAATTACTGGTCCCTTGAGAAATACTTATTTTTGTTTTTTAGAGGATGTCGGTGTTTCCCGAAACACAATCTGCGATCAGGCGTTCTTTTTTCGGCGAACGGGAGAAGGGCGAAAGATTCGCACGAGGACTGAAGGACTCGTTTTGAAACGGAGGCAAAAGGTTCTGATCTAAGGTGGCCTATTCCAATATTGTCTTCAGAGTTGCTTAAAGGAGCTCAGTGACGGTTTGCGCATATTGACAAGTTTACCCTCAATTTTTCAAATTCTTCGTTCGTAATCCGTGTTAATCTCAGTCAGGGGCTCAGTCGCGGTTTGCGAATCTTGAAAAGTTTAGCCTCAATTTTTCAAATTCGTCGTTCGTAATCCTTGTTAATCTTCTCCATCCTTAGCCATCTTTGTTCCTTTATGGTTTATCATTATCTCTTTGGTGTTTTTCTATCTTATTAAACTGTTATTTTCAGGTTTCCTTCAATTTAAAGGTAATTTTGTATGTGGCCAAAATAACTCAAAATACCGTGACTGAGCCCCTTTAAAAATGAGATCAATCGCCTAATGTCCTCCTCGTACCCCCACGCGGCCAATCTCAATCTTGTAACTGATGTTTCTACCGCGTATAAATAAATGGCATGTATGTTTTTTTTTAGCTAGGTCCCTAATAATTGCTCTTTCAAGGGGAACGCTCGAACGATGTCGTACTATTTAATACAGTGGAACCTCCACTAACGGCTACCTCTCTACAACGGCCACTTCTTTTGCTCTCTGCGGACAGTCCATACATTCACTTTTATTTTAACCTCTCTACAACAGCCACCTCTCCACAACGACAACTTTTTCTTAATTTCCAGCTTCCTCGTGCCATTCCTAGTTTTCCACTAGCGGCTAGACCACTTGTGAGTTGCCTTTTACCTCTGTATTAAAACGAATCTTCGTGAGAAACCGTCATTCAATGAGTTCTGCCAACAGGTTCATTTTCATGCAAATCAAACTTATTTTCATACGAAAGGTTTTGCACGAATACTCGTTTTGAAACAGAGGCACAAGGTTGCTCGGAAATGGCCTATTTTGTTCTCTCCCACTAGAACTGCTGGTAATCCATAGATCAGTTTGTACTTGACGTGTGTGAGTTACACAAAGCGTCATTAAACATTGTGTAGCAAACCCCATAAAGAAGCACTTTTTGCCTTGGTGAAGAATTAATCTGTTGTTTTATCCGCACAGCGTGGATTGGATCAATAGCAATAGCCATGACGTTGGGCTTGTCTCCTGTGTCCGGACGGTTGTGTGATCGCTTTGGCTCCCGTTCCGTTGCCATAATCGGCGCCTTGTTTAGTTCTTTGGGCCTCATCTTGACTTCCTTGGTTAAAAAAGTAGATTTACTTTATCTCACCTACAGTGTCCTGTTTGGATTTGGAGCCTGCTGTTGCCGTACAGCAAACTTCTTGATAACAGCCAAGTACTTCGTGAAGCGGAGATCGTTCGCCACGGGGCTAGTGACGGCGGGAGCTGGTTTGGGTGTCTTCGCCCTGGCACCGATAAATCAAAAGGTGATAGATTCCTATGGCCTCAGCATTGCGTACAGGGTGCTTGGGTTTGTAATTCCGGTAAACTGTTTTCTTGCCTTGTTCTACGATCCTAACATAGAGGACGAACTAGCTCAAGGCAATGATGAAGAGGCGCCAAAACATCAAGAGGAAATTAACGGGCAAGAAGACCCGCAGAAATGCCAGAAACTCATCGACTTTTCAGTCTGGAAAGTGCCTGCCTTTACCATTGTAGCTGTGTGTTATGCAGGGATGTCCATTGTGTTATTTACACCTCAGTTTCATTTGGTAAGTTGAGAGGTTTTGCAGTTATTGATAAGTTAACGATACTTATACCTTGTAGCCCGGGGTTGGTGGTTCGGGGATGCTCGTCTTCTCGCTTAGGGTTGTAAATCACGGAATTTGGTCTCACTTTTTTTTTAGCTGTTAGGGTATCTTTTCGGGTGCACTCGAAGAAATAATACAGACGTTTCCGTTTAAAGAGGCTGGGAACAGTCTTCAGCACTTTTCTATCAGCTATAATTTGACGGATGAATAGCACCACTGTTTAGCATGTCAAGGGCGTAGCTAGGGGGGGGGGGGTCCTGGGGCTTTTGACACCCCTTAACTTTTCGTGAGCCATTTTTATACAAACAACCTACGACAGGTGGCGAAAACGCCATGACAATCCGGTGAGTAGCCTCGCTTTAACAAAGTGTGACCCTCCCTTTGAAAAATCGTGGCTAAGCCCCTGCGAGTGATGCTACAATAATGTTATCACACGAATGCCCAATCATTGGTAAACAAGTTGCAGTCATCCTTGTTATATAACAGGTTACGATAGCAACATTATAAACTGTTAGAAACACCTTTAATTTTAGCTTTCAGCGCTTATAACTCAAAAACGAGCTCGGTGACCCCCGTATGTTGTTATCGGCGAATTGTGTAAACATGATAAGACGCAACTTTTTACAAAGTTTAAAACAAATTATTCGGAGTGGGTTCAGAGCCACCTTAAATTTTCGAAAATATCCTTTAGCTGGCTGGCATTTTTAACTCAGGTTATTTCGGGTAGCCAGCACCCGCATCATTTCTTTTTTCTTACTCATATAACGCAATTTCTAACTCTGGGGTGAAAAATAAGTTCTTCTTTGTACATTGTTGTTGTTTTTGTAACTGTTTGTTTGTCTTTCATCTAGGTGCGACATTGCGAAGACTTGGGTATCTCTGCCGATAAATCTTCCAAACTCCTGATGATATACGGACTCACGTCTTGTTTTGTGCGCATAATTACCGGCAGACTGTGTGACATGCAAGCAATTAATCCCATCTACGTGTTTCAGTTTGGAATGTTTACAAGTGGTCTAGCAGTGATAATGTTCGGGGTTCCCTCCTCCTATGTGGCTCTTGCAGTAATCAGTGCATTCTTTGGCGTGGGAGACGGAGCAAGCTTGACTTCAGGAAATCTTCTGTTGCTCACGACAGTGGAACCTAAAAAACGAGCCTCCGCGTTTGGATTGGCTAATTTGTTAGACTCAGTTTCCATAGCAACCGGAGCTCCTTTATCTGGTAATTAGTATTTTTCTGTAGTTCGTGTATTACGGTGGTTGTAATGAGTTGAGGTGGGGGAGGGGGTGGGCATTTCAGAATTTTTTTTTTTGTCGAAAATGGCCTATTGATTGCAAAGCCAGTGGGTTCGCATTCTGTTGGAGCCTGAAATTACTTTTTCAGACTAACCGCTCTCTTTTCGGCTGCTTAAGTTGATGTACAAGGGCGATCTCATTATCTTTTATAAATAACATTGTTATATCTACTAACTCAAATTCGTTTTGCGATTGGAGGAGAACGTATCACGTGTCATGGGCCAAAGCTCACTTACAAACAAAACTCACTAACTTCCGGCTAGGAAAACAACAACTTGAACTTTCGACTCGCACGTGATCAGGTCTTGCACCTTGAAACCGTGTCAAATTTGTGTGACAGCCGGTGTCAAGCAAACAATCTTGTCGCAGTTTGTTCCATTTTTAAGTTGAGAAGTACAACAAAACACTTAATGACCGGCCTTACGAGAAAAAAATGAGTTTTGTCTCCCCTCGACCCTCAATGTTTCCCCTCGACCTCTCAGTGTCCTCATTGAGGGTCTTGGGGATACAAAACTCACTGTTCCATTTGAGACCAGTTAATAAATGATTAATATTTTTATTTTTGCAGGTTTCATAGCAGACCAAGCTGGATCTTATATATTGGCATTCTACGTTGCTGGTTCGATGGGTTTTGTGTTTAGTTGTCTTCCACTTATCTTATTATGTCTCAAACGGGAGCCAAACACAGAGGAAATAAAACCAGAGACAGAAGAAGGTATGGCGACGACACACACTTAATCACATCACATCAAGCACTGGTCAAGAATATTTCCACATTCTGTTAAAAAAAATTGGCTCGTAATTGCTCGAAATACCACAGCTTATGATATGATTAAGTTAATATACGTTTAAAAAAAAAAACAGTAAATAAAGCGAGAGAACCATTTAAAGGAGGTGGAACATCAACAAGCTTTACAGTAGCTATGAACGAACTTTATTTATGTTTGGATAAACTACGAAACAATGGTTTGTTCAAAAGGCGAAGTCCAAATAATAACCAGAAGAATTTCTTTTGCCCACAAAAACTACTCAGGGAGGTGTTTTTTATCATGACATAAAAGGCAGTGATTAAAAAATAAGGTATATATAAATAGTCAAAAATATATATATATTATTAATACGTTGTGATTTATCTTCGTTCGTTTTATCAGTGAGGATTTTTTATCATAACAACAATGAAAGTGATTAAAAAAATAAGGTATTTATAAATAGCCAATAAAATCTTATTAAAACTTAATGATTTATCTTCATCCGTTATATCAGTACTTTGACACTGTACCCTTGACTTTCACTTTCGGGTCAGTGAAGCAAAAACCAAAATCAATCCTTAACGTCTACAAGCACTTAGTTGAACGTCCACACTGCGCCGGAGAAATTTGAAAACGCAGCTTTTCTTCTACGGTGAGGCCTATCGTCTACACTAATCCGTCACGAAAACGGAGCCCTTCGAAAACGCTCTTCAAACCGGAGGAATTTGAAAACGCCAGCTTTTCGTTTGCGTGTGGACGGAAAACATTTCGAAAACGACGTAGTTTTCTTCAAACACAAATCGAAAATGACTGGTGATTGATGCATTTTTCAATTCCTCCGGCGTAGTGGAGACGGAAAACATTTGATGCGTTTTCAAATTCCTTGTGGGTAGTGTGGACGGGGCGTTAGTTGACCGTGTCAAGAGAATGCCAAGAGAGGATGACTCGCGAGGTGAAAGAAAACAATCAAAAAATATATTCGTCATTTCACAATTCGCAATTCTTGTTTAGAGCTATATGCACATCATTTGAATTACAATATCAAGGGAAAATGATGTCATAACTCGAAGCAAATGTTATTGAAATTTCGTAACAAATAGAGAAAACGACTGTGGGGAACTGAGGAGACTTTGAATCGTTAAGTTGTGTAGTAATAGCCCATTTTACAGTTCCGTGCTGAGTGATCAGGCCTTTGAACAGAAGTGAGGCTAGAGTTGATTTTGTTATGATACAAACCTATTTACTTTTCGAATGTAGATTACTCTGTTTTTGTTTAAAATAAAGCTTGTCATAAAATGTAAATCATTCTGTTATCACGCTAAATAGTTTCTAATCTCTATCATTACAAGTTCAACCCAGACCTCGCTTTTACGCAGATGCTAGGTTACATTTCAAAGAACTGTAAAATGGTCTGTTGTACTGTACTGTTCATCTGGCATGATGCTGGTCTTTACCAAAAATGCTCTACCTACTCAGGCTTGACTAGTACTTTGTATCGCACACAAGTTGGTCTGCTGTTTCCTGTTCGTTATCCACGCTGCTCGTTGATGCTTATGGAGAATTAATCTGCACTTTTACTTAATAAGCATTGGGCTGCAGGGTTTCTAGGGTGTTTGTGTCGTTAGAAATAAACCCATCTTCCCTGGATTTCGTCTCGGAAGTACCTGTCACAGCATCTAACAACAATGGCGGGCTGTTGTTATTTTCGGTAGACCTCATACCATCCTGCAGCTACCTTCCTCTGTACAGGGCAACACCGTGTTACTCCCACCAGCTAACGGCATGTCAATCATTTCATTTTTGAGGTCACCGCATGGCGCGTCTGTGTGCGCCTCCGTACCTTGATCGGCGCCAAGCTCCCCAGCATAGGCCATATGAAAAGGAAAGTCACTTCTTTGAATGTTGTGTTTTTGGATCTGACCTTTATCTTCGTGGTGGGCAATTGGTCTTTTCACGAAAAACAGAATAAATGGGATCGCTGCCCCAAGAATCACAGTACATCCAGCCAGGTAGAATGCACCATGGTAAGAACCCATTCTATCGGCCATCAAACCTAATAGTATAACATAAGAAAAAGCTCTCAAATTTTATGAGACTATAGGCTGAAGAATGAGGAAACATTGCAACAGGAAACTTCCAGACGTACTCCTGCTTCAAGAACGTCCACATTCACGTGCAAACCCGAACTACTCATTGGTGTAGCTTTCCAGTTTCCAGTGAAGTCACGTTACTTAATACAGCAAAGTATCGTCACATTAGGGACGGCTTATTACTTTTGAGGGGAGGGGGGTGGGAAATTTTCTGGTTGGAAATTGCCCCCCCCCCCCGTTAAAAAATATTGGTGCGTCCCTCAGCCCTCTATGCTACCTTAGCTGTAGAAACAGCATGACACTCAGATAACACCGTAAAAGGTTCGCATATGCAAGCATGCATGATATATGTACTAAGAAACCATTTTTCTTTTTATTGATATGGAAATCTTCAGCCGCCCCCATGGCTAAACGGGGTCGCAAGTCAAGACGGAAGTGTCCAACCTGTGTTGCCACTGGTTCTCCCGGGTCTCCGAGACTCGCGCACACGTGCACTTACATCATCGTAAGTAAACTGTGATCAATATGAAATTTGCCTGCAATTTGACGCAAGTCTTTAACTGAGTGGCCAGTCACCACAAGTCAACCTGAGCCTTGTTATTTAATTGCAGTATTAAATGGAGTCAGCGTCAAAAACGACTGGTAAATTGCGTACATCTTCGAGTACGCATGAGCACAACAGGTAAACAGTAAAGTCTGCATACGAGCCAAGTGGCCCATCAGGCTGGCGCTTATCTCTGGTTTCTGTAGCATGAAGTGACTTGGAGTATTTCTACACCCCCAAGAAGGGATGATAATTCATCGCAAGGTTACCCCCAGCATTACATTCGCCGGTACCTATTTATACACCTGGATGGAGGGAAGCACGGTGGGAGTAAAGTGTTTTGCCCAAGGACACAACACAATGTCCCCTGCCAGGGCTCGAACCCGAACCGTTCGATCCGGAGTCGAGCGCACTAACCACACTGATGAGGCCACCGCGCCTTCCACATGAGCTAAACAGGACTTAGCATAAAATCACTTGTGTGTAACGTCACGTTCTTACCTGCGATAGGCGGACCACTGCCCATAAAAATTGACGCAACTTGCATATTCCATCCTAGACAGGCCGGCCTCTTCGCTTCTTCAACGCTCGTCAAAAGAATAACGTTTAAGGTCGTTATGAAACATCCATCGCAAAATCCATAAAACACAGCAAACACAATCATATCAGAGTAACTGTCAGCGAAGGTGATGAGAATTGTCGACAAACCAACCACAAATTCCACCCCTTGATAGATGAACATTGGGTTTATTATTCTCATGTCGCAAATTCGGCCCGATATCACCCGTGCGGCGGCTGAAGATATTCCGTAATAAATGTAGAGCTTGGAGGCTTTGTCAGCAGTTATACCAATGTCTTCGCAGAATCGTATCTGAAAAACGTTATAAGCGGACGATGCAAGCATTAAGTTTCATATAAACGGCGCGCGAAAGGTAAAGCATTAACTGAAATTATCCTCTAGACATGAAGGTATAAACACTCCTACTTAACAAGAACTGTTTATTTTGTGCAAGGAATTGACGGAAAAAGCAAATCACCGAAATTAATCCGTGAGCGGTCCATCTTAGCGGTCTGTATTGCAAAATTCGGACCGCTAAGAGATCCAATCAGAATTATCCTAATCACCGCGGACCAGTTCAGCCATATAATAAAGGTTTATTAAACTTACCAGATGAATTTGTGGAACAAAATGCCCAAATTGCGCAATACCGGAAGACAAGGTTATAGCAACGAAAGCCGGAATTTTCCACACTGACACGTCCAAAAACATGCATCTTTTTTTCTCTCGGGGCTGGTGCGGTCTTTTCTCGTCACTTGATGACAACTGGTCAGCGTTCTCTACTTCCATGTCAGATTTCACATTAGGATCGTAAGTTACTCCTAGTAAACAAACACCAAATATCACCCCGGCCATGATTCTGTAGGTAGTTTTCCAGCCATAATGATCGATCAATGTCTGTAGAAGCGGCCCCTGAACCAGCACGCCCAATCCTTGACCAGCAGACACAAAACCCAGGGCCAGAGATCGTCGCCTCGTGAAGTAATTACTCACAATTACGAGCCCAGCGTTGAAAATAAAACTGGTGCCAATACCAAATGGTATGCTGTAGGAAAGATATAAAACCACAAGACGTTGGGACATTGATGCGCTGACCAAACTCACCGCGCAGATAATGGCTCCAAGAAGAGATGTCGCCCTACAACCAAACTTGCTGACCATGATTCCTGAGACAGATCCAGTGAAAAATACGAGTGCAATGGCAAGGGAACCGATCCAAGCTGGAAAATAGCACAAGAACGTAATAAGAAAAGGAACTGTTTCAAGTTGCCAGGGACATTTTACTATGGTCCGATTCAGGGTAGAAGTAAAATGTAGAGTAAATCAAATGAATTCATTTAGGAAAACAGCGTTTAAGAACTAGAAATAAATTCTGTGTGGCTGAGATGAAACGAGAGTGCGAAAATAGGGCTTTTACTCCGTTATTTGGCCTAAATGGGGACGTATCGCCGGATAGGGTATGGGTTTTCTGGCCTCGCTGTCCTGAATTTGTACTTGCCACTGTCCTAAACAGGGTCGGAACCCGTCCTAAACAGGGTATGGTTGCTTGTTAGTCTTCAACGTTGTCTTTCGCTTTGTGCCGTGATAATCGTCTCTTGACGTGACTTCATGCCTGGTACAATCGAGACCTCTATCTCTTGTCTTAAACAGGGTCTTAAAATACAGGGTGTAATCCCACATTGGGTAGGGTTTTTACAGTATTTTTGTACTAAGCAGGAGCGGGATTTCAAATCCTCAGCGGCAACCCTATACCCAAACATAGGACAAGTGACCCTTCTTCCCACGGGGACTGACGTCAGTACGCTATTTCAAAAACTAATATATTCCGCAGCTTGAAATACAGCCTGATAGGAATACATGTACAGTAAAAACTCCTTTCCTCACTTTCTCTGTGTACATTTACTCTTATTGAACCTAAAACTCTTTGAAATCGCTTTAGAATGGCCTAACTTCAGTAGCAACATAAATACTTTCGTTACTGTTAACGGGCAATTTCTTGTATCTACGTTGTTACGCAATATGATCAACGCTCACGCAACGAGCTTGGGATATCTGCGGAGGCCCAGACTATGCATGCTAAGAAATGACATGATATGAAACAGAATGGGAACATCCAGAGGGGACATCCTACCAAGAATTAGCGGTATTAACACAAGATTTCTTTAGATCGACGAACCCTTAGCCCGCCTAACCTCCTCCCCCGGAGTGGTACACAGTCCATCGCGAGGTCGTGTCAATCGTCACCTCATTGAGGATGACTTATTGTTGAAATGACGCAAGCATTGTTATATTAGTCTCGTGCTTGTCACGAGTCAGATCTGCAGTCTCGGTCTTGTGTCGTAGCTTTGCAGTCTGCCAATAAACTCCTTTGTCTCCAAACCTGTGGTCTCTGGTTAAATGTAAACAATTACGACACAGCAACAGTAAATTGTATTTCGTTCTGCGTGTAATATTCGTATTTTCTTTTCCTTTTTCTTTTACCCCATAACCTTTGCAGCAGCTGGGAATCAGTCCGAGTTCACAGGCTGCTGATCTTATTAAACAGCCGGTCTGCTACGTCGCGTACTTCGGAAGCATTATTGCTCCGATGCAAGAAAGGGAGTGTGATTACATGCATATGCAGTGTGTTATGTTAATTAACGCTTGGTAATCATGTAATACAGCACATCACTTTCTCAATAACAGATCAACATTGAAATGACACAAAGGGAAGCAATAAATTCAGATAATAGCTTGTCGTTCAAAAGGGATAACATTTAATTAAAACCCAGACTTCAAAAGATCTGCGGTTTGTACAGACTCTATTGAGTTTGATTCAAAAATCAACAAACTGGCTTTTGTATGACATATCAAATGGCTTTGAGGAGCAAAAAAACCTCTTTTGTCTTATTCTGTTAATTTAGCAGAACATAAAATTTCCACCGAAATTCAAAAATATATATAAATTTCAAGCAGCTGGAAAATATGATGGCGTTTGCGTGGGTTCCAACTCAAAAACTGGACCGGCCTGACAGCACCTGACATGTACATTCACATCAATATCAAATAAATTTAACAAGATTAACACATTCTCCTCACGATTGTAGAATCCATTCTCAAAGAATACTTAAATTGCCACGCTACCTCCTTAACAAGAAGAATAATTCATACCTGTGCGTTCTCGATCTTCTTTAAAGTAATCCATGAAAACCGGAAAGAAGATACCAAAGCTAAACACGAACCCTATTGCAGCAGTCCAGCACATCATTGCTGAGAAACACACGAGCGATGACCACAGGCTGTCCTGATTGTGAGGCATTTTTGACGTGCAAAGCTTTGCCATGTCGAATATTGTTAATTCGTCTTTAAAGCTGACAAAATTTGGAGCGGTGAATTAGAAACAGAAGAGCCTAACAACTCGATGATATGGTTCGGTCCTTCTTGGCGACCCGGTTACAATAGTACACGTCACGCATTGCACCGTCAGAGATCTTTTCTTGACTCGTCACGTAATGGGACGAAATTAAAGTTCGCTTGACCAGCGGAAACGCTGTGCTGTACTGTTCGTGTGCCTCTGTATGTACCGAACTTTCAATATTTGGATTTATAATTTCATGGAGCATTTGATGTAATTTCGGTGTCCGGAAAAATCATCTTAAGGACAATAAGAAGCGAGTGAGGTGGGGGAAGGGGGTAGGGTGTCTGTCCTCGGGGAACAAAAGTCTGCGTAGCAGACGTTTCCTTTCCGTTCTCCAGGCGGGGAGATCGAGCAAGCGAGCGCGCAAACGAGCGCGCCTGGGGTGAGCAAAAACTGGGGAGAAGTAGGGACGGGCTGAGCAAAAAAATTAAGGAGAAGGGGAAGGAGTGGGGAGGAAAGAAATCAGTATTTTTCCCCACCCCTTCTCCTGCTCCTTATTTTTTTCGCACTCCCTTCGCGTGCTTTTGGATCGGAAATGAACACCTGCTACGCAGGCTATAGGAACAAGTAAATTTTTCATATAGCCGACCCAATCTCGTTCCCAGAGCCCAAGTTACCCTTGTCCAGCGCAACAGCAAACGAAGGCCAAGGGTAACGTGGGCTCTGGGAATGAGATTGATAGCTGGCCCCATGTGACCATAAATCAACCAATAAGAGCGCACGTTAGATTGAACTAAACTCCGGGCCAGACGTTGTTCGAACCGGATAGTGATTTATTTGGATAGGTCAACATTTTAACTGTCAGCTGAGAATTGGTGCGTTTTTTAACTGATGGCCGAGGCTTTAATAAAAATAACAATAACAATCACAATCACAATCACAATCACAACGACAACGACAACGACAACGATAACGATAACGATAATGATAATGATAATGATAATGATAACAATATTAGAACCAAAACCTGAACCAAGGCGCTGGTATCGTATACATCAACGAAAATCTGACAGGAATGCGACGCGAACTCTTTGCTAAAGTCTGGAGGCGCAAGAAGTCGGAGCAGTGGCACAGTACTTGGACAATAGACGGTAACATCTTTATGAAAATATCATTAGCTGACCAACCAGTTACAATTTACAGTCAAGAGGATTCAGATAGGTTTTAAATTTATTCTCAGTTTCTCTCTTCGTAAATAGTTAAGTTTCGCTGGTTACTGCATGGTTATTGCATCCATTTATGAAGAAAGTTGTGCGACTTTCTCCTGCTTTGTTTACTTTTTCTTATTGTTCTTTGCCTTTAATTAGCGAACCTGCGATCAGGCTTTCTTCTTCTTCTTCTTGAGTTTTTTTGTTGGTTTGTTTGTTTTTGGCGAAGAACGCTTGATAACAGGTTATCAATCATCTCACAAAAATCTGAATTTATAACTTACGCGCGGGGAATTGTAGAAGAGAACAACCAAAACTAACGTGGAATTTTGGCGTATACCAACAATATCTCTTCTATACAAGAAGCCGCTAAGCGGCTCAATCAGTATGTGTATTTTTTCAGGTGTTTTATTGTGTGTAATGTTTGTTTGTAGTATCTTGCTTTGGCACACCTTCTGGATAAAGCGTGTTTGGTTGCGGCCTTACAAGTGTTAGAGTTTTTAAATTGCACATGCTGTGATGAGTCTGAAATGCATTTCTCTGAATATTAGAGGCATCAACAAGGCGATCAAACGCAGAAGATTATTTCGATGGCTTCATAATGGTAAATATGATGTTATTTTTTTACAAGAAACTTATAGCGACAAAGCAATTGAAAATGTCTGGCGCCCGGAGTGGAGAGCAGACATTTTCTACTCCCATGGCTCAATAGCAGAGGCGTGATGACCCTCATTCGACCAACTCTAAAAGCTGAAAATATTAGCATAACCGGTGACAAAAACGGGAGAGTCCTTATTGTTAATCTTACAATACAAGATGAAGAGTTTTGTTTGGCCAATATTTAAGCTCCCAACGACCAAAATCTTCAAGTCGACTTTTATACGCAACTAACGAGTAAGTTACGCCCTCATCTAAATGCAAATCTACTGGGAGGAGACTGTCCTCTCGAAAATATTGATAAAATAGGCGGAAAAGATATAAGCAGTAGGAAAAAGGCCATTCAAAGCATGGTCGAAATGTGTAATAATTTAAACCTTGTCAGACATTTGGAAACTCCAACATCCAACCGACGCACGATTTACTTGGCAGAACAGCTCGGGATGGATAAGATGTATATTAGATTATTGGCTTATTTCGAAGCACCTAATTCCTCGCACTAGTAAAACAGACGTGAAGTCTTATTATGATTTGGATCATAACCCGATTTACGCGGAGATCCAATATAAGAATAACCAACAATCGTCTGGTCCAGGGTTTTGGAAATTTAATAACTCCATCCTTGATAACAAAGAATTCGTAATTCAGAAGAAACTCTCAATAACAGCGACGAACAGTCTCACTTCTGTGAACGTCACTGCCAAAATTGCTCGTAAAATGCTTGTGCTGGAAATGCTTAAGCCCCCGAACGTAGAAGTGAAACTAGTTGAACAAAATTTCCCGGTTAAAGCTATTCAGATTGATCCACACACGTAAGCGATTGAATGTTATTAACTGTAGCCCAAGCTCCATCACAAAAACCAAATAACACTGCGTATGCAATGAACGCGTCGTAATTTTGAGCCAAGGTAAGAAGAATCGTCGATGTACCGTTTACCAGCAACAAGCTTCGATTAATATACCAGTTGTCCAGCCGCTTGTAGGAACAGAGAAACCCGCATGCAAAACGTCCAACAACAATTTGTATTCCCATGAAAAGCAGGAGCCTTGATGATGCGTCAAAAGACATACCACGATCTTCACAGTATTTAACCTGAATAATAGACATAATATATTGCGTGAGAGTTAGTGTAAACATATTTTAAGCGGATTTTACTTGAGCGTCCAAAGTAATTCTCGTTTGCTTTAGGTTTGCCTTGCTTGACTGAAAACCTCGCACCACTTTTTCATCCGATGAGAAGTAGAACCAAAAGCAATCGTGACACCCTGGCACACTTTCGATCTTCATCTACGACCTCCAGCCACTGCACACTGCATGATGGCTAAAATTTTACGATCACTCGGCCAAGTAGATTTCTACTAATCAGTTGCAGTTAGTAGAATTCCACTAGAATACTAATGCAAATGCTGCAATTTCATTGGCTGAGCTACTCGTATCCGGTCGCAGGGTACAACGTTATGGAGTTCTCCCAAGCCGTTTTCTCC